>NW_025748527.1:5000-27500 GCF_021184085.1 Oncorhynchus gorbuscha
TGGTAGATGGTTAGACAGTAACATGGTCAGTGTGTTGGCTCTGTCTGGTAGAGGAGGGGTGTAGACAGTAACATGATGATGGTTGTCCTCTGGTAGACAGTAACATGGATGATGGCTGTGTGTGGTAGACAGTAACATGGTGATGCTGTGTGGTAGAGGGGGTGGTAGGACAGTAACATGGTGATGGCTGTGTGTGGTAGAGGGGGGTGGTGACAGTAACATGATGATGGCTGTGTGGTACACACAGTAACATGATGGCTGTGTGTGGTAGAGGACACACAGACAGTAACATGGTGATGGCTGTGTGGTGTAGAGGACACACACACAGACAGTAACATGATGATGGTGTGTGTGGCAGACAGTAACATGATGATGGCTGTGTGTGGTAGACAGTAACATGGTGATGCTGTGTGTGGTAGAGGAGGGGTGGTAGACAGTAACAGGATGATGGCTGTGTGTGTGGTAGACAGTAACATGATGATGGCTGTGTGTGGTAGTAGACAGTAACATGATGATGGCTGTGTGTGGTAGACAGTAACATGATGATGGCTGTGTGTGGTAGAGGAGGGGTAGTAGACAGTAACATGATGATGGCTGTGTGTGGTGGTAGACAGTAACATGGTGATGCTGTGTGTGGTAGAGGAGGGGTGGTAGACAGTAACATGATGATGGCTGTGTGTGGTAGAGGAGGGGTAGTAGACAGTAACATGATGATGGCTGTGTGTGGTAGGGACAGTAACATGGTGATGGCTGTGTGTGGTAGAGGAGTAGACAGTAACATGATGGCTGTGTGTGGTAGAGAGGGGTGGTAGACAGTAACATGATGGCTGTGTGTGGTAGACAGTAACATGATGATGCTGTGTGTGGTAGACAGTAACATGATGATGGCTGTGTGTGGTAGAGGCTGGTGTGGTAGACAGTAACATGATGATGGCTGTGTGTGGTAGAGGAGGGGTGGTAGACAGTAACATGATGATGGCTGTGTGTGGTAGACAGTAACATGATGATGGCTGTGTGTGGTAGAGGAGGGGTGGTAGACAGTAACATGATGGCTGTGTAGGGGAGGAGGGGTGGTAGACAGTAACATGATGATGGATGTGTGTGGTAGACAGTAACATGATGATGGCTGTGTGTGGTAGACAGTAACATGATGATGGCTGTGTGTGGTAGAGGAGGGGTGGTAGACAGTAACATGATGATGGCTGTGGTAGAGGAGGGGTGGTAGACAGTAACATGATGATGGCTGTGTGTGGTAGACAGTAGACATGATGGTGATGGCTGTGTGTGGTAGAGGATGATGGGGTGGTAGACAGTAACATGATGATGGCTGTGTGTGGTAGACAGTAACATGATGATGGCTGTGTGTGGTAGAGGGGGGTGGTAGACAGTAACATGATGATGGCTGTGTGTGGTAGAGGGGGGTGGTAGACAGTAACATGATGATGGCTGTGTGTGGTAGAGGGTGTGGTAGACAGTAACATGATGGCTGTGTGTGGTAGAGGGGGTGGTAGACAGTAACATGATGATGGCTAGAGGTGTGTGGTAGACAGTAACATGGTGATGGCTGTGTGTGGTAGACAGTAACATGATGGTGGCTGTGTGTGGTAGACAGTAACATGATGGCTGTGTGTGGTAGAGGAGGGGTGGTAGACAGTAACATGATGATGGCTGTGTGTGGTAGACAGTAACATGATGGCTGTGTGTGGTAGACAGTAACATGATGATGGCTGTGTGTGGTAGAGGGGGGTGGTAGACAGTAACATGGTGATGGCTGTGTGTGGTAGACAGTAACATGGTGATGGTTGTGTGTGGTAGACAGTAACATGGTGATGGCTGTGTGTGGTAGAGGAGGGGTGGTAGACAGTAACATGATGGCTGTGTGTGACAGTAGAGGGGGGTGTGGTAGACAGTAACATGGTGATGGCTGTGTGTGGTAGAGGAGGGTGGTAGACAGTAACATGGTGATGCTGTGTGTGGTAGACAGTAACATGGTGATGGCTGTGTGTGGTAGACAGTAACATGATGGCTGGGTGGTAGACAGTAACATGATGGCTGTGTGTGGTAGACAGTAACATGATGATGGCTGTGTGTGGTAGACAGTAACATGGTGATGGCTGTGTGTGGTAGACAGTAACATGATGATGGCTGTGTGTGGTAGACAGTAACATGATGATGGCTGGTGTGGTAGACAGTAACATGATGGCTGTGTGTGGTAGAGGGGGCTGGTAGACAGCAACATGATGGCTGGTGTGGTAGACAGTAACATGGTGATGGCTGTGTGTGGTAGACAGTAACATGGTGATGGCTGTGTGTGGTAGACAGTAACATGGTGATGGCTGTGTGTGGTAGAGGGGGGGTGGTAGACAGTAACATGATGGCTGTGTGTGGTAGACAGTAACATGGTGATGGCTGTGTGTGGTAGAGGGGGGGTGGTAGACAGTAACATGATGGCTGTGTGTGGTAGACAGTAACATGATGGCTGTGTGTGGTAGAGGGGGGGTGGTAGACCAGGAGGATCTGTATGAAGCCCTGTCCAGCGGTCAGATAGCGGGAGCTGGACTCGACGTCACCGTCCCTGAACCCCTGCCCACCAGCCACCCGCTCTTCACCCTTAACAACTGTGGTGAGTATAAACACGGGGCGTGATTGGTTCAGAGTCTCGACCAAGTTCATCCTGCTATTTCCTGTTTCATGTAATACTGTTGTCAGTCCTGTACTGCCTGTTTATTACTGTTGTCGGTCCTGTACTGCCTGTTTATTACTGTTGTCAGTCCTGTACTGCCTGTTTAATACTGTTGTCAGTCCTGTACTGCCTGTTTATTACTGTTGTCAGTCCTGTACTGCCTGTTTCATTTAATACTGTTGTCAGTCCTGTACTGCCTGTTTATTACTGTTTTCAGTCCTGTACTGCCTGTTTCATTTATTACTGTTGTCAGTCCTGTACTGCCTGTTTATTACTGTTGTCAGTCCTGTACTGCCTGTTTATTACTGTTGTCAGTCCTGTACTGCCTGTTTCGTGCTCCTCACTCCCTCATCTCTCTCTCTCTCCAATGATCCTCATCCCTCTCTCTCCAGTGATCCTCTCATCTCTCTCTCTCCAGTGATCCTCATCTCTCCCTCTCCAGTGATCCTCTCATCTCTCTCTCTCTCCAATGATCCTCATCCCCTCTCTCCAGTGATCCTCTCATCTCTCTTTCTCTCCAGTGATCCTCCCCCACATTGCCAGTGCGTCCTACTCCACGCGTAATGCCATGTCAGCTCTGGCAGCCAACAACCTGCTACTGGGCCTGAAGGGACAGCCAATGATCAAAGAGCTCAAGCTGTAGCTGCCAATCACCTGCTTTCAGAACACCAGAGAAGAACCAATCACCTGCTTTCGGAACCACCAGAGAAGAACCAATCACCTGCTTTCAGAACCAATCACCTGCTTTCGGAACCACCAGAGAAGAACCAATCACCTGCTTTCGGAACCACCAGAGAAGAACCAATCAACTGCTTTCAGGAACACCAGAGAGGAACCAATCACCTGCTTTCAGAACCACCAAAGAACCAATCACCTGCTTTCAGAACCACCAGAGAAGAACCAATCACCTGCTTTCGGAACCACCAGAGAAGAACCAATGATTGAAGAGCTGTAACTGTAAATGATATAGTTGACTCTGGTCACGAGAGTAGATTATAGAGAATAGTGGTGCTGTTGTCATCCACCATTTCCACTCGACATGGTACATACCGTAGCACTCAGCACTTCCTCATGGGAGATGTTTTTTTATGATTTTGTCTCATAATAATAATGATAATAATAATGACAAAGGACAACATGGAACTTTCCCCATTTTTTAATTCAGTCTGTGACGACAGGAACGACAAGTCCCTCCGTGACTTTATTAGTGTCTCCTCAAACAAACAAACAAACAAACAGGTTTACATTTCATCTTCTCTTTGGGGTAACGTCTCAAATGGCTCCCTATTCCTATGTAGTGAACTACTAGTGACCAGAGCCCTATTCCCTATATAGTGAACTACTAGTGACCAGAGCCCTATTCCCTATATAGTGAACTACTAGTGACCAGAGCCCTATTCCCTATATAGTGAACTACTAGTGACCAGAGTCCTATTCCCTATATAGTGGACTACTATAGACCAGAGCCCTATTCCTATATAGTGGACTACTATAGACCAGAGCCCTATTCCCTATATAGTGGTACTACTATAGACCAGAGCCCTATTCCCTATATAGTGAACTACTATAGACCAGAGCCCTATTCCCTATATAGTGGACTACTATAGACCAGAGCCCTATTCCTATATCGTGGTACTACTATAGACCAAAGCCCTATTCCCTATATAGTGGTACTACTAGTGACCAGAGCCCTATTCCTATATAGTGAACTACTAGTGACCAGAGCCCTATTCCCTATATAGTGAACTACTAGTGACCAGAGCCCTATTCCTATATAGTGGTACTACTATAGACCAGAGCCCTATTCCCTATATAGTGGTACTACTATAGACCAGAGCCCTATTCCCTATATAGTGCACTATTATAGACCAGGCCCTATTCCCTATATAGTGGTACTACTATAGACCAGAGCCCTATTCCTATATAGTGAACTACTAGTGACCAGAGCCCTATTCCCTATATAGTGGTACTACTATAGACCAGAGCCCTATTCCCTATATAGTGGTACTACTATAGACCAGAGCCCTATTCCTATATAGTGGTACTACTATAGACCAGAGCCCTATTCCCTATATAGTGGTACTACTTTAGACCAGAGCCCTATTCCCTATATAGTGGTACTACTATAGACCAGAGCCCTATTCCTATATAGTGGTACTACTTTAGACCAGAGCCCTATTCCCTATATAGTGGTACTACTATAGACCAGAGCCCTATTCCTATATAGTACACTACTATAGACCAGAGCCCTATTCCCTATATAGTGAACTACTATAGACCAGAGCCCTATTCCTATATAGTGAACTACTAGTGACCAGAGCCCTATTCCTATATAGTGAACTACTATAGACCAGAGCCCTATTCCTATATAGTGGTACTACTATAGACCAGAGCCCTATTCCCTATATAGTGGTACTACTATAGACCAGAGCCCTATTCCTATATAGTGGTACTACTATAGACCAGAGCCCTATTCCCTATATAGTGAACTACTATAGACCAGAGCCCTATTCCCTATATAGTGAACTACTATAGACCAGAGCCCTATTCCCTATATAGTGGTACTACTATAGACCAGAGCCCTATTCCCTATATAGTGAACTACTATAGACCAGAGCCCTATTCCCTATATAGTGAACTACTATAGACCAGAGCCCTATTCCCTATATAGTGGTACTACTATAGACCAGAGCCCTATTCCCTATATAGTGAACTACTATAGACCAGAGCCCTATTCCCTATATAGTGGTACTACTATAGACCAGAGCCCTATTCCTATATAGTGGTACTACTATAGACCAGAGCCCTATTCCTATATAGTGAACTACTATAGACCAGAGCCCTATTCCCTATATAGTGAACTACTATAGACCAGAGCCCTATTCCCTATATAGTGGTACTACTATAGACCAGAGCCCTATTCCCTATATAGTGGTACTACTATAGACCAGAGCCCTATTCCCTATATAGTGAACTACTATAGACCAGAGCCCTATTCCTATATAGTGAACTACTATAGACCAGAGCCCTATTCCCTATATAGTGGTACTACTATAGACCAGAGCCCTATTCCCTATATAGTGAACTACTATAGACCAGAGCCCTATTCCCTATATAGTGAACTACTATAGACCAGAGCCCTATTCCCTATATAGTGAACTACTATAGACCAGAGCCCTATTCCCAATATAGTGGTACTACTATAGACCAGAGCCCTATTCCCTATATAGTGGTACTACTATAAACCAGAGCCCTATTCCTTATATAGTGAACTACTATAGACCAGAACCCTATTCCCTATATAGTGGTACTACTATAGACCAGAGCCCTATTCCCTATATAGTGAACTACTATAGACCAGAGCCCTATTCCTATATAGTGGTACTACTATAGACCAGAACCCTATTCCCTATATAGTGGTACTACTATAGACCAGAGCCCTATTCCCTATATAGTGAACTACTATAGACCAGAACCCTATTCCCTATATAGTGGTACTACTATAGACCAGAACCCTATTCCCTATATAGTGGTACTACTATAGACCAGAACCCTATTCCCTATATAGTGCACTACTATAGACCAGAACCCTATTCCCTATATAGTGCACTACTATAGACCAGAACCCTATTCCCTATATAGTGCACTACTATAGACCAGAACCCTATTCCCTATATAGTGAACTACTATAGACCAGAACCCTATTCCCTATATAGTGAACTACTATAGACCAGAGCCCTATTCCCTATATAGTGAACTACTAGTGACCAGAGCCCTATTCCTATATAGTGAACTACTATAGACCAGAGCCCTATTCCCTATATAGTGGTACTACTATAGACCAGAGCCCTATTCCCTATATAGTGGTACTACTATAGACCAGAGCCCTATTCCCTATATAGTGGTACTACTATAGACCAGAGCCCTATTCCCTATATAGTGGTACTACTATAGACCAGAGCCCTATTCCCTATATAGTGGTACTACTAGTGACCAGAGCCCTATTCCTATATAGTGGTACTACTATAGACCAGAGCCCTATTCCCTATATAGTGGTACTACTATAGACCAGAGCCCTATTCCTATATAGTGGTACTACTATAGACCAGAGCCCTATTCCTATATAGTGAACTACTATAGACCAGAGCCCTATTCCCTATATAGTGAACTACTATAGACCAGAGCCCTATTCCCTATATAGTGGTACTACTATAGACCAGAGCCCTATTCCCTATATAGTGAACTACTATAGACCAGAGCCCTATTCCCTATATAGTGAACTACTATAGACCAGAGCCCTATTCCCTATATAGTGGTACTACTATAGACCAGAGCCCTATTCCCTATATAGTGAACTACTATAGACCAGAGCCCTATTCCCTATATAGTGGTACTACTATAGACCAGAGCCCTATTCCCTATATAGTGGTACTACTATAGACCAGAGCCCTATTCCCTATATAGTGAACTACTATAGACCAGAGCCCTATTCCCTATATAGTGAACTACTATAGACCAGAGCCCTATTCCCTATATAGTGGTACTACTATAGACCAGAGCCCTATTCCCTATATAGTGGTACTACTATAGACCAGAGCCCTATTCCCTATATAGTGAACTACTATAGACCAGAGCCCTATTCCTATATAGTGAACTACTATAGACCAGAGCCCTATTCCTATATAGTGGTACTACTATAGACCAGAGCCCTATTCCCTATATAGTGAACTACTATAGACCAGAGCCCTATTCCCTATATAGTGAACTACTATAGACCAGAGCCCTATTCCTATATAGTGGTACTACTATAGACCAGAGCCCTATTCCTATATAGTGAACTACTATAGACCAGAGCCCTATTCCCTATATAGTGGTACTACTATAGACCAGAGCCCTATTCCCTATATAGTGGTACTACTATAGACCAGAGCCCTATTCCTATATAGTGGTACTACTATAGACCAGAGCCCTATTCCTATATAGTGAACTACTATAGACCAGAGCCCTATTCCCAATATAGTGGTACTACTATAGACCAGAGCCCTATTCCCTATATAGTGGTACTACTATAAACCAGAGCCCTATTCCTTATATAGTGAACTACTATAGACCAGAACCCTATTCCCTATATAGTGGTACTACTATAGACCAGAGCCCTATTCCCTATATAGTGAACTACTATAGACCAGAGCCCTATTCCCTATATAGTGGTACTACTATAGACCAGAACCCTATTCCCTATATAGTGGTACTACTATAGACCAGAGCCCTATTCCCTATATAGTGAACTACTATAGACCAGAACCCTATTCCCTATATAGTGGTACTACTATAGACCAGAACCCTATTCCCTATATAGTGGTACTACTATAGACCAGAACCCTATTCCCTATATAGTGCACTACTATAGACCAGAACCCTATTCCCTATATAGTGCACTACTATAGACCAGAACCCTATTCCCTATATAGTGCACTACTATAGACCAGAACCCTATTCCCTATATAGTGAACTACTATAGACCAGAACCCTATTCCCTATATAGTGAACTACTATAGACCAGAACCCTATTCCCTATATAGTGCACTACTATAGACCAGAGCCCTATTCCCTATATAGTGGTACTACTATAAACCAGAGCCCTATTCCTTATATAGTGAACTACTATAGACCAGAACCCTATTCCCTATATAGTGGTACTACTATAGACCAGAGCCCTATTCCCTATATAGTGAACTACTATAGACCAGAGCCCTATTCCCTATATAGTGGTACTACTATAGACCAGAACCCTATTCCCTATATAGTGGTACTACTATAGACCAGAGCCCTATTCCTATATAGTGAACTACTATAGACCAGAACCCTATTCCCTATATAGTGGTACTACTATAGACCAGAACCCTATTCCCTATATAGTGGTACTACTATAGACCAGAACCCTATTCCCTATAGTGCACTACTATAGACCAGAACCCTATTCCCTATATAGTGCACTACTATAGACCAGAACCCTATTCCCTATATAGTGCACTACTATAGACCAGAACCCTATTCCCTATATAGTGAACTACTATAGACCAGAACCCTATTCCTATATAGTGAACTACTATAGACCAGAACCCTATTCCCTATATAGTGAACTACTATAGACCAGAGCCCTATTCCCTATATAGTGAACTACTAGTGACCAGAGCCCTATTCCCTATATAGTGAACTACTAGTGACCAGAGCCCTATTCCCTATATAGTGAACTACTAGTGACCAGAGCCCTATTCCCTATATAGTGAACTACTAGTGACCAGAGCCCTATTCCCTATATAGTGAACTACTAGTGACCAGAGCCCTATTCCCTATATAGTGAACTACTAGTGACCAGAGCCCTATTCCCTATATAGTGGTACTACTATAGACCAGAGCCCTATTCCTATATAGTGGTACTACTATAGACCAGAGCCCTATTCCCTATATAGTGTTACTACTATAGACCAGATCCCTATTCCCTATATAGTGGTACTACTATAGACCAGAGCCCTATTCCCTATATAGTGGTACTACTATAGACCAGAGCCCTATTCCCTATATAGTGGTACTACTAGTGACCAGAGCCCTATTCCTATATAGTGGTACTACTATAGACCAGAGCCCTATTCCCTATATAGTGGTACTACTATAGACCAGAGCCCTATTCCCTATATAGTGGTACTACTATAGACCAGAGCCCTATTCCCTATATAGTGAACTACTATAGACCAGAGCCCTATTCCCTATATAGTGAACTACTATAGACCAGAGCCCTATTCCCTATATAGTGGTACTACTATAGACCAGAGCCCTATTCCCTATATAGTGAACTACTATAGACCAGAGCCCTATTCCCTATATAGTGAACTACTATAGACCAGAGCCCTATTCCCTATATAGTGGTACTACTATAGACCAGAGCCCTATTCCCTATATAGTGAACTACTATAGACCAGAGCCCTATTCCCTATATAGTGGTACTACTATAGACCAGAGCCCTATTCCCTATATAGTGGTACTACTATAGACCAGAGCCCTATTCCCTATATAGTGAACTACTATAGACCAGAGCCCTATTCCCTATATAGTGAACTACTATAGACCAGAGCCCTATTCCCTATATAGTGGTACTACTATAGACCAGAGCCCTATTCCCTATATAGTGGTACTACTATAGACCAGAGCCCTATTCCCTATATAGTGAACTACTATAGACCAGAGCCCTATTCCCTATATAGTGAACTACTATAGACCAGAGCCCTATTCCCTATATAGTGGTACTACTATAGACCAGAGCCCTATTCCCTATATAGTGAACTACTATAGACCAGAGCCCTATTCCCTATATAGTGAACTACTATAGACCAGAGCCCTATTCCTATATAGTGGTACTACTATAGACCAGAGCCCTATTCCTATATAGTGAACTACTATAGACCAGAGCCCTATTCCCTATATAGTGGTACTACTATAGACCAGAGCCCTATTCCCTATATAGTGGTACTACTATAGACCAGAGCCCTATTCCCTATATAGTGGTACTACTATAGACCAGAGCCCTATTCCTATATAGTGAACTACTATAGACCAGAGCCCTATTCCCAATATAGTGGTACTACTATAGACCAGAGCCCTATTCCCTATATAGTGGTACTACTATAAACCAGAGCCCTATTCCTTATATAGTGAACTACTATAGACCAGAACCCTATTCCCTATATAGTGGTACTACTATAGACCAGAGCCCTATTCCTATATAGTGAACTACTATAGACCAGAGCCCTATTCCCTATATAGTGGTACTACTATAGACCAGAACCCTATTCCCTATATAGTGGTACTACTATAGACCAGAGCCCTATTCCCTATATAGTGAACTACTATAGACCAGAACCCTATTCCCTATATAGTGGTACTACTATAGACCAGAACCCTATTCCCTATATAGTGGTACTACTATAGACCAGAACCCTATTCCCTATATAGTGCACTACTATAGACCAGAACCCTATTCCCTATATAGTGCACTACTATAGACCAGAACCCTATTCCCTATATAGTGCACTACTATAGACCAGAACCCTATTCCCTATATAGTGAACTACTATAGACCAGAACCCTATTCCTATATAGTGAACTACTATAGACCAGAGCCCTATTCCCTATATAGTGAACTACTAGTGACCAGAGCCCTATTCCCTATATAGTGAACTACTAGTGACCAGAGCCCTATTCCCTATATAGTGAACTACTAGTGACCAGAGCCCTATTCCCTATATAGTGAACTACTAGTGACCAGAGCCCTATTCCCTATATAGTGAACTACTAGTGACCAGAGTCCTATTCCCTATATAGTGGACTACTATAGACCAGAGCCCTATTCCCTATATAGTGGACTACTATAGACCAGAGCCCTATTCCCTATATAGTGGTACTACTATAGACCAGAGCCCTATTCCCTATATAGTGAACTACTATAGACCAGAGCCCTATTCCCTATATAGTGAACTACTATAGACCAGAGCCCTATTCCCTATATAGTGGTACTACTATAGACCAGAGCCCTATTCCCTATATAGTGAACTACTATAGACCAGAGCCCTATTCCCTATATAGTGAACTACTATAGACCAGAGCCCTATTCCCTATATAGTGGTACTACTATAGACCAGAGCCCTATTCCCTATATAGTGAACTACTATAGACCAGAGCCCTATTCCCTATATAGTGGTACTACTATAGACCAGAGCCCTATTCCTATATAGTGGTACTACTATAGACCAGAGCCCTATTCCCTATATAGTGGTACTACTATAGACCAGAGCCCTATTCCCTATATAGTGAACTACTATAGACCAGAGCCCTATTCCCAATATAGTGGTACTACTATAGACCAGAGCCCTATTCCCTATATAGTGGTACTACTATAAACCAGAGCCCTATTCCTTATATAGTGAACTACTATAGACCAGAACCCTATTCCCTATATAGTGGTACTACTATAGACCAGAGCCCTATTCCCTATATAGTGAACTACTATAGACCAGAGCCCTATTCCCTATATAGTGGTACTACTATAGACCAGAACCCTATTCCCTATATAGTGGTACTACTATAGACCAGAGCCCTATTCCTATATAGTGAACTACTATAGACCAGAACCCTATTCCCTATATAGTGGTACTACTATAGACCAGAACCCTATTCCCTATATAGTGGTACTACTATAGACCAGAACCCTATTCCCTATATAGTGCACTACTATAGACCAGAACCCTATTCCCTATATAGTGCACTACTATAGACCAGAACCCTATTCCCTATATAGTGCACTACTATAGACCAGAACCCTATTCCCTATATAGTGAACTACTATAGACCAGAACCCTATTCCCTATATAGTGAACTACTATAGACCAGAGCCCTATTCCCTATATAGTGAACTACTAGTGACCAGAGCCCTATTCCCTATATAGTGAACTACTAGTGACCAGAGCCCTATTCCCTATATAGTGAACTACTAGTGACCAGAGCCCTATTCCCTATATAGTGAACTACTAGTGACCAGAGCCCTATTCCCTATATAGTGAACTACTAGTGACCAGAGCCCTATTCCCTATATAGTGAACTACTAGTGACCAGAGCCCTATTCCCTATATAGTGGTACTACTATAGACCAGAGCCCTATTCCCTATATAGTGAACTACTATAGACCAGAGCCCTATTCCCTATATAGTGCACTACTATAGACCAGAGCCCTATTCCCTATATAGTGAACTATTATAGACCAGAGCCCTATTCCCTATATAGTGCACTACTATAGACCAGAGCCCTATTCCCTATATAGTGAACTACTATAGACCAGAGCCCTATTCCCTATATAGTGGTACTACTATAGACCAGAGCCCTATTCCCTATATAGTGAACTACTAGTGACCAGAGCCCTATTCCCTATGTAGTGAACTACTAGTGACCAGAGACTTATGGGGAATAGGGTGCAATTTGGGCCACAGCTTAAATCTCACTCACCTTCACACCTGCCAACACGATGTTCTTTGCTGTGAAAACAGGGCAGAGACGTCTGGCGTCGGTCACATGACAGGAAATACATGGACACAATACATACTGTAAACACTCACTCAACGCTATTGGCATGTACCATCATGCTATGTCATGTCACTTCATGGCATGTTCTGGCATTTTCCGTCATGCTATGTCATGTCGCTTAATGGCATGCTATGTCATGTCACTTAATGGCATGTTCTGGCATGTTCCGTCATGCTATGTCATGTCGCTTAATGCATGTACTGTAATGTCATGTCATGTCGCTTAATGGCATGTTCCGGCATGCTATGTCATGTCACTTAATGGCATGTTCTGGCATGTTCCGTCATGCTATGTCATGTCGCTTAATGCATGTACTGTAATGTCATGTCATGTCGCTTAATGGCATGTTCCGGCATGCTATGTCATGTCACTTAATGGCATGTTCTGGCATGTTCCGTCATGCTATGTCATGTTGCTTAATGCATGTACTGTAATGTTATGGCATGTCGCTTAATGGCATGTTCCGGCATGCTATGTCATGTCACTTAATGGCATGTTCTGGCATTTTCCGTCATGCTATGTCATGTCGCTTAATGGCATGTTCTGGCATGCTATGTCATGTCACTTAATGCATGTACTGTCATGCTATGTCATGTCGCTTAATGGCATGTTCTGGCATGTACCGTCATGCTATGTCATGTCACTTAATGGCATGTACCGTGATGCTATGTCATGTAATGTCACATAATGTAATGCTATGTCATGTAATGTCACATAATGTAATGCTGTCATGTAATGTCACATAATGTAATGCTATGTCATGTAATGTCACATAATGTAATGCTATGTCATGTAATGTCACATAATGTAATGCTATGTCATGTAATGTATAATATAATGCTATGTCATGTAATGTCACATAATGTAATGCTATGTCATGTAATGTCACATAATGTAATGCTGTCATGTAATGTCACATAATGTAATGCTATGTCATGTAATGTCACATAATGTAATGCTATGTCATGTAATGTCACATAATGTAATGTCATGTAATGTCACATAATGTAATGCTATGTCATGTAATGTCACATAATGTAATGCTATGTCATGTAATGTCACATAATGTAATGCTATGTCATGTAATGTCACATAATGTAATGCTATGTCATGTAATGTCACATAATGTAATGCTATGTCATGTAATGTATAATATAATGCTATGTCATGTAATGTCACATAATGTAATGCTATGTCATGTAATGTCACATAATGTAATGCTATGTCATGTAATGTATAATATAATGCTATGTCATGTAATGTCACATAATGTAATGCTATGTCATGTAATGTCACATAATGTAATGCTATAATATAATATAATAATATATGCCATTTAGCAGACGCTTTTATCCAAAGCGACTTACAGTCATGTGTGCATACATTCTACGTATGGGTGGTCCCGGGGATCGAACCCACTACCCTGGCGTTACAAGCGCCATGCTCTACCAACTGAGCTACACAGGAGTCATGTAATGTCACATAATGTAATGCTATGTCATGTAATGTCACATAATGTAATGCTATGTCATGTAATGTCACATAATGTAATGCTATGTCATGTAATGTCACGTAATGCTATGTCATGTAATGTCACATAATGTAATGCTATGTCATGTAATGTCACGTAATGCTATGTCATGTAATGTCACGTAATGCTATGTCATGTAATGTCACATAATGTAATGCTATGTCATGTAATGTCACGTAATGCTATGTCATGTAATGTCACATAATGCTATGTGCTATTTGATGCGTCTGCCACCTACCGATCTCCACTCCCAGTCCTCCCATTCCACTGAGGAAGACAGAAGACTGAGCCATCTGCTGCATAGCACTGTCCCCCAGGACATACCTCTGACGACTGGAGGGAGGGGGTTTAGGGAGGGAGAGGGTTTAGGGAGGGAGAGGGTGGGAGGATGGGAGGTTAGGGAGGGAGAGGGTTTAGGGAGGGAGAGGGTTTAGGGAGGGAGAGGGTTTAGAGAGGGAGAGAGTTTAGAGAGGGAGAGGGTTTAGGGAGGGTTTAGGGAGGGAGAGGGAGGATGGGGGGTTAGGGAGGGTGGATGGGGGTTTAGGGAGGGAGTGGGTTTAGGGAGGGTTTAGGGAGGGAGAGGGAGGGAGGATGGGGGGTTAGGGAGGGAAGGAGAGGGTTTAGGGAGGGAGGGGGTTTAGGGAGGGAGAGAGTTTAGGAGGAGAGAGTTTAGGGAGGGAGAGGGTTTAGGGAGGGAGAGGGTTTAGGGAGGGAGAGAGTTAGGGAGGGAGAGGGTTTAGGGAGGGAGAGGGTTTAGGGAGGGAGAGGGTTTAGGGAGGGAGAGAGTTAGGGAGGGAGAGGGTTTAGGGAGGGAGAGAGTTAGGGAGGGAGACGGTTTAGGGAGGGAGAGAGTTAGGGAGGGAGAGGGTGGGAGGATGGGGGTTAGGGAGGGAAGGAGAGGGAGGATGGGGGTTAGGGAGAGAGAGGGAGGATGGGGGGTTAGGGAGGGAAGGAGAGGATGGGGGTAGGGAGAGAGAGGGGGGATGGGGGGTTAGGGAGGGAGGCGAGAGAGGATGGGGGGTTAGGGAGAGAAAGGGAGGACGGGGGGTTAGGGAGGGAGAGGGGAGAGAGGGAGGGAGGATGGGGGGTTAGGGAGGGAGGGAGGCGAGGATGGGGGTTAGGGAGGAGGGGTGAGGGAGGATGGGGGTTAGGGGAGAGGGGGAGGGAGGATGGAGAGGAGCGAGAGGGGCAGGAAGAGGGATTAGGAGAGAGGGGGAGGGAGGCAGGGAAGAGGGGGAGGCAGGGAGAAGGATTATGGAGAGAGGGGAGGGAGGCAGAGAGAAGGATTAGGGAGAGAGGGGGAGGGAGGCAGGGAAGGCGGGGAAGATCAAATGATGTTGTTGTGAGTCAGTAAGCACATAGAACATGTTTTGTTGGAACTATCACTGGTATGTCATTGTACCCACTTAAAATAGGTAGTACGAGATTTACCTGTACAGGGAGTCATCAATCTCCATGGAGTCAGCTGACATCTCGGGAGGGGAAAACTCACTGGTCCTAGAAGCACTAGATATTGAGAGAGATCATGGAGGAGAGAGTCCTTCTGATGTCAGGGTTATATGAACTCTGTCCTGGCTCCCGCGGGCCCTCAGCACTACACAACTGATTCAAATAATCAAAGCTTGATGAGGAGTTGGTTATTTAAATCAGCTGTGTAGTGCTAGGGCAACAACGTGCAACCAGGGGGGACCCAAGGACCCAGAGCGGATCTCAGGACCCAGAGTTGGAACCCAGGACCCAGAGTGGACCTCAGGACCCAGAGTTGGAACCCAGGACCCAGAGAGGGGCCTAGGACCCAGAGTGGACCCAGAGTGGACCCAGAGTGGACCCCAGGACCCAGAGTGGACCCAGAGTGGGCCCCCAGGACCCAGAGAGGACCCGGAGTGGGGCCTAGGACCCAGAGTGGACCCAGAGTGGACCCCAGGACCCAGAGTGGACCCCCGGGACCCAGAGTGGGCCCCCAGGACCCAGAGTGGGCCCCCAGGACCCAGAGAGGACCCCCAGGACCCAGAGTGGACCCCCAGGACCCAGAGTGGACCCAGAGTGGACCCCAGGACCCAGAGTGGACCCAGAGTGGATCTCAGGACCCAGAGTGGGCCCCCAGGACCCAGAGAGGACCCCCAAGACCCAGAGAGGGCCCCCAGGACCCAGAGTGGGCCCCCAGGACCCAGAGTGGACCCCCAGGACCCAGAGTGAACCCAGAGTGGACCCCAGGACCCAGAGTGGACCCAGAGTGGATCTCAGGACCCAGAGTGGGCCCCCAGGACCCAGAGAGGACCCCCAAGACCCAGAGAGGGCCCCCAGGACCCAGAGTGGGCCCCCAGGACCCAGAGTGGACCCCCAGGACCCAGAGTGGACCCAGAGTGGACCCAGAGTGGGGCCCAGGACCCAGACTGGACTCATGACCCAGAGTGGACCCAGAGTGGGGCCCAGGACCCAGACTGGACCCCAGGACCCAGAGTGGACCCAGAGTGGGGCCCAGGACCCAGAGTGGGGCCCAGGACCCAGACTGGGGCCCAGGACCCAGAGTGGGAAGCCTTGGTCTACACCACTGTTCTACACCCTAGTCCCTTCACTGCTTTGGATGTAAATGACAGGAATAAGAGACTCCCTCTGTCCTCTAGAGGTCGACCTCTACTCTCCTCCACCAACCCACTCATTTCAGAGGAGTTTGTGGGACGTAGTGCACACTTTACAGACCAGGACATATAATTGGGACGCACCCATAGACTGGATGTGCAGGCTTTCATTCCAACCCAGTACTTAAGAGTCCTGATACAATGGACCAACTTTTTATCCATCCATTGAGTTGATTTATCAGGTGTGTTAGTGCTGGGCTTGTAAACAAAAGCCTACACACCCTGTGTGTGGGTCTCTGGGGACCAGGATTAACAGGAAACTGTTCTGTCCTTACAGGTGAGATAAAAGAGCAGGAATACCTGTGTCACGTTATTCTTGAATACATTATTTTTTCCGCTAGCTTTGTCTGTGTAATATCTGATAACACGATGTTGTCACCCCGGGATATCCTTATGTGCAGCAATAGCTACAGAACAATCCTCTCACTATATGATGATACTCAGCTATCCAATGGTTTTTCCGACTCAGCTAGCAACATCAAGCTTTCTGTTTATTTAGCGAAATGTATCTATCTAGCTGCATCACCACCCCAAATGAAGTTGATAACTGAGTAAAGTTAGCTAGCTAAATAAACAGTATTGCTAACTAGCTAATGGGCTGGCTAACTAACTAATGGACTGGCTAACTAGCTAATGGGCTGGCTAACTAGCTAATGGGCTTGCTAACTAGCTAATGGGATTGCTAACTAGCTAATGGGCTTCCTAACTAGCTGATGGGCTTCCTAATGGGCTTGCTAACTAGCTATTGGGCTTGCTAACTACCTAATGGGCTTCCTAACTACCTAATGGGCTTGCTAACAAGCTAATGGGCTTCCTAACTAGCTAATGGGCTTCCTACCTAGCTAATGGGCTTCCTAACTAGCTAATGGGCTTCCTAACTAGCTAATGGGCTTCCTAACTAGCTAATGGGCTTCCTACCTAGCTAATGGGCTTCCTACCTAGCTAATGGGCTTCCTACCTAGCTAATGGGCTTCCTAACTAGCTAATGGGCTTCCTAACTAGCTAATGGGCTTCCTAACTAGCTAATGGGCTTCCTACCTAGCTAATGGGCTTCCTACCTAGCTAATGGGCTTCCTAACTAGCTAATGGGCTTCCTAACTAGCTAATGGGATTCCTAACTAGCTAATGGGCTTCCTAACAAGCTAATGGGCTTCCTAACTAGCTAATGGGCTTCCTAACAAGATAATGGGCTTCCTAACTAGCTAATGGGCTTCCTAACTAGCTAATGGGCTGGCTAACTAGCTAATGGGCTGGCTAACTAGCTAATGGGCTTCATAACTAGCTAATGGGCTTCCTAACTAGCTCATGGGCTTCCTAACTAGCTAATGGGCTTCCTAACTAGCTGATGGGCTTCCTAACTAGCTGATGGGCTTCCTAACTAGCTAATGGGCTGGGTAACTAGCTAATGGGCTTGCTAACTAGCTAATGGGCTTACTAGCTAATGGGCTGGCTAACTAGCTAATGGGCTTCCTAACAAGCTAATGGGCTTCCTAACTAGCTGATGGGCTTCCTAACTAGCTAATGGGCTTCCTAACTAGCTAATGGGCTGGCTAACTAGCTAATGGGCTGGCTAACTAGCTAATGGGCTTCATAACTAGCTAATGGGCTTCCTAACTAGCTAATGGGCTTCCTAAATAGCTAATGGGATTCCTAACTAGCTAATGGGCTTCCTACCTAGCTAATGGGCTTCCTACCTAGCTAATGGGCTTCCTAACTAGCTAATGGGCTTCCTAACTAGCTAATGGGATTCCTAACTAGCTAATGGGCTTCCTAACAAGCTAATGGGCTTCCTAACTAGCTAATGGGCTTCCTAACAAGATAATGGGCTTCCTAACTAGCTAATGGGCTTCCTAACTAGCTAATGGGCTGGCTAACTAGCTAATGGGCTGGCTAACTAGCTAATGGGCTTCATAACTAGCTAATGGGCTTCCTAACTAGCTCATGGGCTTCCTAACTAGCTAATGGGCTTCCTAACTAGCTGATGGGCTTCCTAACTAGCTGATGGGCTTCCTAACTAGCTAATGGGCTGGGTAACTAGCTAATGGGCTTGCTAACTAGCTAATGGGCTTGCTAACTAGCTAATGGGCTTACTAGCTAATGGGCTGGCTAACTAGCTAATGGGCTTCCTAACTAGCTGATGGGCTTCCTAACTAGCTAATGGGCTTCCTAACTAGCTAATGGGCTTCCTAACTAGCTAATGGGCTTCCTAACTAGCTAATGGGCTTGCTAACTAGCTAATGGGCTTCCTAACTAGCTAATGGGCTTCCTAACAAGATAATGGGCTTCCTAACTAGCTAATGGGCTTCCTAACTAGCTAATGGGCTGGCTAACTAGCTAATGGGCTGGCTAACTAGCTAATGGGCTGGCTAACTAGCTAATGGGCTTCCTAACTAGCTAATGGGCTTCCTAACTAGCTGATGGGCTTCCTAACTAGCTGATGGGCTTCCTAACTAGCTAATGGGCTTCCTAACTAGCTAATGGGCTGGGTAACTAGCTAATGGGCTTGCTAACTAGCTAATGGCCTAACTAGCTAATGGGCTGGCTAACTAGCTAATGGGCTTCCTAACAAGCTAATGGGCTTCCTAACTAGCTAATGGGCTTCCTAACTAGCTGATGGGCTTCCTAACTAGCTAATGGGCTTCCTAACTAGCTAATGGGCTTCCTAACAAGCTAATGGGCTTTCTAACTAGCTAATGGGCTGGCTAACTAGCTAATGGGCTTCCTAACTAGCTAATGGGCTTTCTAACTAGCTAATGGGCTGGCTAACTAGCTAATGGGCTTCCTAACTAGCTAATGGGCTTGCTAACTAGCGAATGGGCTTGCTAACTAGCTAATGGGCTTCCTAACTAGCTAGCTTCCTAGTCCCAAAATCTGCAGCTAGCTACAATAACATGAGGACGTTATAAGAGCAGTAGTAACACTAGTAGTAGTACCATATTACATATTTTGAGGTTGACAACTTCTCAAAGCCTTGTCAATAGCTAACTTATGTGTTTATGTTGCTAGGAACGATGGCTAACCTAACTTAGCATTGACTGCTTACTCAGAAGGGCGTTAGCTAGATTTATACATCTGCATTTGCTTGCTGTTTTTGGGGGTTTTAGGCTGGGTTTCTGTAAAAACACCTTTGTGTACATCGGCTGATGTAAAAAGAAAAGGCTTTATAAATACATGGTATTGATTGATTGATACCGGGTCAGTGCAAAAAAAAACCTCCATAGACTTGAAAAGTCATGACTTCTCAAGCACAAATCTCCCTGTGGTTGCAGATACGGGATGTCCATCATGGTATTTGTGAATGTTGCGAAAAATGCGCTTTAAAAAATCGTCATTCAGAGACGAAATATCTTACCTGTCGGTGTACGATAGGTTCATTGAGTTGTTGTTGTTACGAATGAAGGGTTGTGTTCAGCTACAAAAAACACATCAAACTGTTCCGGGTTACCCAGATCACATGACAAGGTTCATTTGATACATTATTAAAGAAATAATAAAATATAACAAACAACTGAAACAAAATTGTTCTGGGATATCCAGACAAGTGATTTGTTCTTTCTCTCGGGAGTATTTGACATTGCGGGCAATTTTTTTTTATACCAGATTCCATATTAAGTGCAGGCATCATAGTGCATAGTATCATTGGTCCTTTTAAAAACCTGCAAGACACCATTTTACATTTTAGAAGAAAACAGAGACACTGTTCAAACAGCCAAAGTTCATCTGCCCAGTGAAACATTTACAACTCAGACTCTCTAACTAATGGGGGTGAGGGGGAAGGGGGGTGAGGGGAGGAGAGGGGTGAGGGAGGAGAGGGGGTGAAGGGGTGAGGGAGGAGAGGGGATGAAGGGGTGAGGGAGGAGAGGGGTGGGGTGAGGAGAGGGGGGGGTGAGGGAGGAGAGGGGGTGAAGGGGTGAGGGAGGAGAGGGGGTGAAGGGGTGAGGGAGGAGAGGGGGTAACAATGAGGAGGAGAGGGGGTGAAGGGGTGAGGGAGGAGAGGGTGAAGGGGTGAGGGAGGAGAGGGGGTGGGGGTGAGGGAGGAGGAGAGTGAAGGGGTGAGGGAGGAGAGGGGTGAAGGGGTGAGGGAGGAGAGGGGAATGAGAGGGGTGAAGGGGTGAGGGGAGAGGGTGAAGGGTGAGGGGAGAGAGAAGGGGGAAGAGGGGTGAGGGGGTGATGAAGGGGTGAAGGCGTGAGGGAGGAGAGGGGATGAATTGGTGGGGAGGATAGAGGTGAGGGAGAAGAGGGTGAGGGGGTGAGGAGAGGAGGTGATGAGGTGGGGGGTGAGGGGAGATTAGGGAGTGGAGAGGGTAAGGGGGTCAGAGATTAGGGAGAGGGTGTGAGGATGAGAGAGGTCAGGTGCTGAGGGAGAGGGGTCCGGGTCTAAGGGTACTGTACTCTTGGCCCTTGGAGATAGAACCTAGAGTTAGTCCTGGTCAGGTCCCATTAGGTGAGTGGAGAGAGGGTAACAGGTGAGGAGGTGAGGAGAGGGGTCCTGGTCTAAGGGTCCTGAACCTAGAGTTAGTCCTGGTCAGGAAAAACCCAACGATGACGTCACTAATTTTAGTAAATTATCCTACTGTAGGGAGACTAGTTAGTTAGACTGTAACAATAGATAACAGATAGATAGTAGACCTGGTGTTAGTTAGACTATAACAATAGATAACAGATAGATAGTAGACCTGATGTTAGTTAGACTGTAACAATAGATAACAGATAGATAGTAGATCTATATAGAGCTGACTGGATCATGTCATGTGGTCCATATTAGTTAACAGTGGACCACAGGTCATCACAACTGTCTGGTTAGTGGTTACTTACAAAGCTACATGTACAACAGGATCAAACTCCGTGTGTGTGTGTGTGTGTGTGTGTGTGTGTGTGTGTGTGTGTGTGTGTGTGTGTGTGTGTGTGTGTGTGTGTGTGTGTGTGTGTGTGTGTGTGTGTGTGTGTGTGTGTGTGTGTGTGTGTGTGTGTGAAGCCAGCAATCTCTGTCAACCATCCCTCCCTTCATATTGGCCGAAGGGCAACCCCTACGGTACCTCCCCTCTGAACTCCTGCCAAAAACAACACACACATACACACACCAGAAAGGTGCTCAGGTTGCGAAGTCCCCCGTTTTTAACAGATTTAAATTCAATTAAATTAATTTCTCTAAAGCTCCAGACCTCCTCTCCTCGGCAATGTGGTGCGGTCGCGTGGCTCTGCGCGTGGCTCTCCAGCGGATCGCCGTTGCGCCGTTAAACTCATTAAGTATTACCGGGGGTTTACCGGGCGCCGTGCAGAGAGATGTCGTCTCTACCGCGGGTCTACATCACGCGACAGATCCCGCCGGAGGGGCTGAAGATTCTCAGGGAGTCTGGACAGTGAGTGAGATCACACGTTTCTCTTGTTGCCGTTCTGGTTCTGTATGTAGGCCTACTTTTTTAATATAATTATATTCTTTAAATCTAATTATTGTTGCTTTTAATTTAATGTTATGTAGGCTATAGGTTTTGGATTGTGTCTTTAATTTAACTTAA
>NW_025748527.1:32500-33750 GCF_021184085.1 Oncorhynchus gorbuscha
CTCTCCTCTCTCCCTCTAGTCTCTATGGATGAGTTGGCCAGTCAGTCTGACTTCCTGTCAGTATGTTGTCCTCTCTCCCTCTAGTCTCTATGGATGAGTTGGCCAGTCAGTCTGACTTCCTGTCAGTATGTTGTCCTCTCTCCCTCTAGTCTCTATGGATGAGTTGGCCAGTCGGTCTGACTTCCTGTCAGTATGTTGTCCTCTCCCTCTCTCCCTCTCTCCCTCTAGTCTCTATGGATGAGTTGGCCAGTCAGTCTGACTTCCTGTCAGTATGTTGTCCTCTCTCCCCTCTAGTCTCTATGGATGAGTTGGCCAGTCAGTCTGACTTCCTGTCAGTATGTTGTCCTCTCTCCTCTAGTCTCTATGGATGAGTTGGCCAGTCAGTCTGACTTCCTGTCAGTATGTTGTCCTCTCTCCCTCTAGTCTCTATGGATGAGTTGGCCAGTCAGTCTGACTTCCTGTCAGTGTGTTGTCCTCCTCCCTCTCTCCCTCTAGTCTCTATGGATGAGTTGGCCAGTCAGTCTGACTTCCTGTCAGTGATATGTTGTCCTCTCTCCCTCTAGTCTCTATGGATGAGTTGGCCAGTCAGTCTGACTTCCTGTCAGTATGTTGTCCTCTCTCCCTCTAGTCTCTATGGATGAGTTGGCCAGTCAGTCTGACTTCCTGTCAGTGTGTTGTCCTCTCTCCTAGTCTCTATGGATGAGTTGGCCAGTCCTTTCCTGTCAGTGTGTTGTCCTCTCTCCCTCTGTCTCTATGGATGGAGTTGGCCAGTCAGTCTGACTTCCTGTCAGTGTGTTGTCCTCTCTCCCTCTCTCCTCTAGTCTCTATGGATGAGTTGGCCAGTCAGTCTGACTTCCTGTCAGTGTGTTGTCCTCTCTCCCTCTCTCCCTCTAGTCTCTATGGATGAGTTGGCCAGTCAGTCTGACTTCCTGTCAGTGTGTTGTCCTCTCTCCCTCTCTCCCTCTAGTCTCTATGGATGAGTTGGCCAGTCAGTCTGACTTCCTGTCAGTGTGTTGTGCTCTGACACCAGAGACTAAAGACATCTGTAACAAGGACCTGTTCTCCAAAATGAAGAATACCTCCATCTTCATCAACACCAGCAGGTGACCAAACACACACACACACACACACACACACACACACACACACACACACACACACACACACACACACACACACACACACACACACACACACACACACACACACACACACACACACACACACACACACACACACACACACACACA
>NW_025748528.1:0-33721 GCF_021184085.1 Oncorhynchus gorbuscha
AGGAATAATAAGGGGCTAGGTGTCGTTTCTGGACAGGACCCCACAACCCTCTGAGTGTTTGCTGGACCAACAACGTTTACGATTCGAAGGCAATGGTTGGATGTTTAATTCCATTGCCACACACACACACACACACACACACACACACACACACACACACACACACACACACACACACACACACACACACACACACACACACACACACACACACACACACACACACACACACACACACACACACACACACACACACACACTTGTTAAAACAGTAAAGAATGAGACATTTACATATCTAGTATTAACACACTGGCTTCATTCCAGCTAGTTAGATGTGGAAATTGACTGACTGTAGCATATTTTTAGTCTTTATTTTTTTATTAATTTATTTTACCTTTATTTAACTAGGCAAGTCAGTTAAAGAACAAATTCTTATTTTCAATGAAAGCCTAGGAACTGTTCAGGGGCAGAACGACAGATTTGTACCTTGTCAGCTCGGCGGTTTGAACTTGCAACCTTCCGGTTACTAGTCCAACGCTCTAACCACTAGGCTACCCTGCCGCCTCTACACTCTAACCACTAGGCTACCCTGCCTAAAACCGCCCCGAGGGCACCAATAAATACTGCTGTTTTGGCTGTATGGAGTCATTGAATGAATGATGCCATAATATAGCGCACGTTAAAACTAACGTTAATACTACTTCACGACAATGTTACCGTTATCAGGCACGTTACGTAACAGCATCATTCGTACCAAGGCTGCTCGTATCATAGACCACAATTCAACTGTGGTACAAATTGGGCACGTAAAATAGCCTACTAAAACTGAGGTATTTTTCTTCATTTTCTTTCCTTTAGTTGAGCTGACACCCTGTGCTGTGGAGAAACAGCAGTGCCTGGATCTTGCGCCAACAACAAAAAACACCAGATAGGCCAAGCAAACGCCCCAGAACTGACATGAACTAAACTCATATTGATGTTTTGGAGCTGGAGAGAGAGAGAGAGAGAGAGAGAGAGAGAGAGAGAGAGAGAGAGAGAGAGAGAGAGAGAGAGAGAGAGAAAAATCTACCGCAGATTGGAGGTCCTGAATTTACAAAAAGAGCTACTGTGAATTCACAAACAGAAACTCCTTCTGAGAAACAAATGCCCACTGTGTAAAGAACACTGATCTTTTAATTATTTAAACAATTATTTATTAAAATATTTATTAAAACAATCCATTCCCAAGCAATCGGGCGGGCCCTCCCCTACAGTCCCCTCGGGCAGGGCCCTCCCCTACAGACCTCGGCAGGGCCCTCCCCCTACAGTCCTCGGGCAGGGCCCTCCCCTACAGTCCCCTCGGGCAGGGCCCTCCCCTACAGTCCCTCGGGCAGGGCCCTCCCCTACAGTCCCCTCGGGCAGGGCCCTCCTCTACAGTCCCTCGGGCAGGGCCTCCTCTACAGTCCCTCGGGCAGGGCCCTCCCCTACAGTCCCCTCGGGCAGGCCCCTTCTACAGTCCCCTCGGGCAGGCCGTCTTCTACAGTCCCTCGGGCAGGCCCTCCTCTACAGTCCCCTCGGGCAGGCCCTCTACAGTCCCCTCGGGCAGGCCCTCCTCTACAGTCCCCTCCTCTACAGTCCCTCGGGCAGGCCCTCCCCTACAGTCCCCTCGGGCAGGCCCTCCCCTACAGTCCCCTCGGGCAGGCCCTCCACAGTCTCCTCGGGCAGGCCCTCCTCCACAGTCTCCTCGGGCAGGCCCTCCCCTACAGTCCCTCGGGCAGGCCCTCCCCTACAGTCCCTCGGGCAGGCCCTCCCCTACAGTCCCTCGGGCAGGCCCTCCCTACAGTCCCCTCGGGCAGGCCCTCCCCCTACAGTCCCTCGGGCAGGCCCTCCCCTACAGTCCCCTCGGGCAGGCCCTCTTCTACAGTCCCTCGGGCAGGCCCTTCCTACAGTCCCTCGGGCAGGCCCTCCCTACAGTCCCCTCGGGCAGGCCCTCCCCTACAGTCCCCTCGGGCAGGCCCTCCCCTACAGTCCCCTCGGGCAGGCCCTCCACAGTCTCCTCGGGTAGGTCGTCTCCTTGTCCTCTGCCAAAGATCTCCAGTACCTCCACTGCAATAACAAGTCCAAAAAGATCCACATCCGCATCTGGAAAAATCTGGTTGCGTAGAACCTTAGGTGCTGAAGTAGTGCGTGTCCAGCCTCGTTCATATCACTCCCATGCTTAATGGTTGGCGCAACCTTTCTTTCCAGTTACATTACAAGTAGCGGTATCTCCTTGAAAACTCATCATTATCATAAAGTTCAACGGGATTCAACCTGTCTCTAATTATTCTCTGAGGAACTCTTGTCGTTTTGGTCTCTCCACGGTAGATAAGCTGCCCTTTTAAAATCAGTTCAACCACCTCAAGAACCTCTAATCTAGGTTTATATTCAAATGTATCTAGGTTTAAAGTGAAAAGTAAATTTAGATTTAGAGGAAGGAATTTAACTAGTATTCATTGAAAACTAGGTTTACAATTTGGTGCAACAAGATGAAAAGACAAACATTGATTTAATCCAGTTTAAGGAGCTAATCCATGTTGGTGCAACCTACCCCAAATGTTCTGTCCTTCCAGATGAGCATTAATTCCCTCACCTTGGCCGTTGTTAAATCGCGAGCAGTATCACACCAGCTCTTTATCACTTGACTGTCTTTCAGAAAACCATTTCCTGAACCAGTTGATGTTGTGTGATAATGTCCCCGTGTAACTAAACAGCTAGACATCATTTTCGTTTGATTAAATCTTGTTAAAAGTTACTATGTCTGTTAAAAGCATTGGGTGTTGCAATCGCGTACATTATTTTGGGATGCGTGTCAATGAACTGGTTTCACACTGTAACATATGGCGATACGAACCGTTACGAGGTTACAATGAACTGGTTTCACACCGTAACATATGGCGATACGAACCGTTACAATGAACTGGTTTCACACTGTAACATATGGCGATACGAACCGTTACAATGAACTGGTTTCACACCGTAACATATGGCGATACGAACCGTTACGAGGTTACAATGAACTGGTTTCACACTGTAACATATGGCGATACGAACCGTTACAATGAACTGGTTTCACACCGTAACATATGGCGATACGAACCGTTACGAGGTTACAATGAACTGGTTTCACACTGTAACATATGGCGATACGAACCGTTACAATGAACTGGTTTCACACTGTAACATATGGCGATACGAACCGTTACAATGAACTGGTTTCACACCGTAACATATGGCGATACGAACCGTTACGAGGTTACAATGAACTGGTTTCACACTGTAACATATGGCGATACGAACCGTTACGATGAACTGGTTTCACACCGTAACATATGGCGATACGAACCGTTACAATGAACTGGTTTCACACCGTAACATATGGCGATACGAACCGTTACGAGGTTACAATGAACTGGTTTCACACCGTAACATATGGCGATACGAACCGTTACGAGGTTACAATGAACTGGTTTCACACCGTAACATATGGCGATACGAACCGTTACAATGAACTGGTTTCACACTGTAACATATGGCGATACGAACCGTTACAATGAACTGGTTTCACACCGTAACATATGGCGATACGAACCGTTACGAGGTTACAATGAACTGGTTTCACACTGTAACATATGGCGATACGAACCGTTACAATGAACTGGTTTCACACTGTAACATATGGCGATACGAACCGTTACAATGAACTGGTTTCACACTGTAACATATGGCGATACGAACCGTTACAATGAACTGGTTTCACACCGTAACATATGGCGATACGAACCGTTACGAGGTTACAATGAACTGGTTTCACACCGTAACATATGGCGATACGAACCGTTACAATGAACTGGTTTCACACTGTAACATATGGCGATACGAACCGTTACGAGGTTACAATGAACTGGTTTCACACCGTAACATATGGCGATACGAACCGTTACGAGGTTACAATGAACTGGTTTCACACTGTAACATATGGCGATACGAACCGTTACGAGGTTACAATGAACTGGTTTCACACCGTAACATATGGCGATACGAACCGTTACGAGGTTACAATGAACTGGTTTCACACTGTAACATATGGCGATACGAACTGCTACGAGGTTACAATGAACTGGTTTCACACCGTAACATATGGCGATACGAACCGTTACGAGGTTACAATGAACTGGTTTCACACCGTAACATATGGCGATACGAACCGTTACAATGAACTGGTTTCACACTGTAACATATGGCGATACGAACCGTTACGAGGTTACAATGAACTGGTTTCACACCGTAACATATGGCGATACGAACCGTTACAATGAACTGGTTTCACACTGTAACATATGGCGATACGAACCGTTACGAGGTTACAATGAACTGGTTTCACACCGTAACATATGGCGATACGAACCGTTACAATGAACTGGTTTCACACCGTAACATATGGCGATACGAACCGTTACGAGGTTACAATGAACTGGTTTCACACTGTAACATATGGCGATACGAACCGTTACGAGGTTACAATGAACTGGTTTCACACCGTAACATATGGCGATACGAACCGTTACGAGGTTACAATGAACTGGTTTCACACTGTAACATATGGCGATACGAACCGTTACAATGAACTGGTTTCACACCGTAACATATGGCGATACGAACCGTTACGAGGTTACAATGAACTGGTTTCACACCGTAACATATGGCGATACGAACCGTTACGAGGTTACAATGAACTGGTTTCACACTGTAACATATGGCGATACGAACCGTTACAATGAACTGGTTTCACACCGTAACATATGGCGATACGAACCGTTACGAGGTTACAATGAACTGGTTTCACACCGTAACATATGGCGATACGAACCGTTACAATGAACTGGTTTCACACTGTAACATATGGCGATACGAACCGTTACGAGGTTACAATGAACTGGTTTCACACCGTAACATATGGCGATACGAACCGTTACAATGAACTGGTTTCACACTGTAACATATGGCGATACGAACCGTTACAATGAACTGGTTTCACACCGTAACATATGGCGATACGAACCGTTACGAGGTTACAATGAACTGGTTTCACACCGTAACATATGGCGATACGAACCGTTACGAGGTTACAATGAACTGGTTTCACACTGTAACATATGGCGATACGAACCGTTACAATGAACTGGTTTCACACCGTAACATATGGCGATACGAACCGTTACAATGAACTGGTTTCACACTGTAACATATGGCGATACGAACCGTTACGAGGTTACAATGAACTGGTTTCACACCGTAACATATGGCGATACGAACCGTTACGAGGTTACAATGAACTGGTTTCACACCGTAACATATGGCGATACGAACCGTTACGAGGTTACAATGAACTGGTTTCACACCGTAACATATGGCGATACGAACCGTTACAATGAACTGGTTTCACACCGTAACATATGGCGATACGAACCGTTACAATGAACTGGTTTCACACTGTAACATATGGCGATACGAACCGTTACGAGGTTACAATGAACTGGTTTCACACCGTAACATATGGCGATACGAACCGTTACGAGGTTACAATGAACTGGTTTCACACCGTAACATATGGCGATACGAACCGTTACGAGGTTACAATGAACTGGTTTCACACCGTAACATATGGCGATACGAACCGTTACAATGAACTGGTTTCACACTGTAACATATGGCGATACGAACCGTTACGAGGTTACAATGAACTGGTTTCACACCGTAACATATGGCGATACGAACCGTTACGAGGTTACAATGAACTGGTTTCACACCGTAACATATGGCGATACGAACCGTTACAATGAACTGGTTTCACACTGTAACATATGGCGATACAAACCGTTACAATGAACTGGTTTCACACCGTAACATATGGCGATACGAACCGTTACGAGGTTACAATGAACTGGTTTCACACCGTAACATATGGCGATACGAACCGTTACGAGGTTACAATGAACTGGTTTCACACAGTAACATATGGCGATACGAACCGTTACAATGAACTGGTTTCACACCGTAACATATGGCGATACGAACCGTTACAATGAACTGGTTTCACACCGTAACATATGGCGATACGAACCGTTACAATGAACTGGTTTCACACTGTAACATATGGCGATACGAACCGTTACAATGAACTGGTTTCACACCGTAACATATGGCGATACGAACCGTTACGAGGTTACAATGAACTGGTTTCACACTGTAACATATGGCGATACGAACCGTTACAATGAACTGGTTTCACACCGTAACATATGGCGATACGAACCGTTACAATGAACTGGTTTCACACTGTAACATATGGCGATACGAACCGTTACGAGGTTACAATGAACTGGTTTCACACCGTAACATATGGCGATACGAACCGTTACGAGGTTACAATGAACTGGTTTCACACCGTAACATATGGCGATACGAACCGTTACAATGAACTGGTTTCACACCGTAACATATGGCGATACGAACCGTTACGAGGTTACAATGAACTGGTTTCACACTGTAACATATGGCGATACGAACCGTTACAATGAACTGGTTTCACACCGTAACATATGGCGATACGAACCGTTACAATGAACTGGTTTCACACCGTAACATATGGCGATACGAACCGTTACGAGGTTACAATGAACTGGTTTCACACCGTAACATATGGCGATACGAACCGTTACAATGAACTGGTTTCACACTGTAACATATGGCGATACGAACCGTTACGAGGTTACAATGAACTGGTTTCACACCGTAACATATGGCGATACGAACCGTTACGAGGTTACAATGAACTGGTTTCACACCGTAACATATGGCGATACGAACCGTTACGAGGTTACAATGAACTGGTTTCACACCGTAACATATGGCGATACGAACCGTTACGAGGTTACAATGAACTGGTTTCACACCGTAACATATGGCGATACGAACCGTTACGAGGTTACAATGAACTGGTTTCACACCGTAACATATGGCGATACGAACCGTTACGAGGTTACAATGAACTGGTTTCACACCGTAACATATGGCGATACGAACCGTTACAATGAACTGGTTTCACACTGTAACATATGGCGATACGAACCGTTACGAGGTTACAATGAACTGGTTTCACACCGTAACATATGGCGATACGAACCGTTACGAGGTTACAATGAACTGGTTTCACACCGTAACATATGGCGATACGAACCGTTACGAGGTTACAATGAACTGGTTTCACACTGTAACATATGGCGATACGAACCGTTACGAGGTTACAATGAACTGGTTTCACACCGTAACATATGGCGATACGAACCGTTACAATGAACTTCCGAGATCGGCATCCAAATAAGAAGACCCACAGCAATATAATATATATAATATATAATAATATCCAAACATTATACAGGATCAAATTCAAAAGTGTAATTTAACTGTTAAATGCTAATGTAAGATCGTTAGTCATTATGTTAAAAATGTACGGAAAGGTAGTGTTTTATGTCACAAGGTTTTGGACAAATCTGTGAAGACGAAGCGTGAGAGAGGGTTTATAGGTTTTGATTCAATATATTGAATGTATGTTCCCCTTTTATATCTTCATGTATTGACATCATATTATCAATGACCTTATAAACAGCTACAAATAGTTGTCCACAACAAGAAATGCTCACTGATCCCCTCGTTTATAGAAATACCCTGAAACGTAGACATTTGAGAGAGAGAGAGAACGAGCTAGAGGGGGAGAGAGAGAGAGAACGAGCTAGAGGGGGAGAGAGAGAGAACGAGCTAGAGGGGGAGAGAGAGAGAGAGAACGAGCTAGAGGGGGAGAGAGAGAGAGAGAACGAGCTAGAGGGGGAGAGAGAAAGAGAGAACGAGCTAGAGGGGGAGAGAGAGAGAGAGAACGAGCTAGAGGGGGAGAGAGAGAGAGAGAACGAGCTAGAGGGGGGGAGAGAGAGAGAGAGAACGAGCTAGAGGGGGAGAGAGAGAGAGAGAACGAGCTAGAGGGAGAGAGAGAGAGAGAGAGAACGAGCTAGAGGGGGAGAGAGAGAGAGAGAACGAGCTAGAGGGGGAGAGAGAGAGAGAGAACGAGCTAGAGGGGGAGAGAGAGAGAGAGAACGAGCTAGAGGGGGAGAGAGAGAGAGAACGAGCTAGAGGGGGGAGAGAGAGAGAGAGAACGAGCTAGAGGGGGAGAGAGAGAGAGAGAACGAGCTAGAGGGAGAGAGAGAGAGAGAGAACGAGCTAGAGGGGGAGAGAGAGAGAGAGAACGAGCTAGAGGGGGAGAGAGAGAGAGAGAACGAGCTAGAGGGGAGAGAGAGAGAGAACGAGCTAGAGGGGGAGAGAGAGAGAGAACGAGCTAGAGGGGGAGAGAGAGAGAGAACGAGCTAGAGGGGGAGAGAGAGAGAGAACGAGCTAGGAGGGGGAGAGAGAGAGAACGAGCTAGAGGGGGAGAGAGAGAGAACGAGCTAGAGGGGGAGAGAGAGAGAGAACGAGCTAGAGGGGGAGAGAGAGAGAGAACGAGCTAGAGGGGGAGAGAGAGAGAGAACGAGCTAGAGGGGGAGAGAGAGAGAGAACGAGCTAGAGGGGGAGAGTCAGCTGCAGCAGTATTGAGTCATGTACAGGCTGCAGCAGTATTGAGTCATGTACAGGCTGCAGCAGAATTGAGTCATGTACAGGCTGCAGCAGTATTGAGTCATGTACAGGCTGCAGCAGCATTGTGATGGAAGAGCTTTTTAATACTGCCTGCAGAGCTCAACAGTGTATGTATTGGGGCTGGGAATTGTCAGGGACCTCACGATACTCACGATTAGGATTTTGGTGGTCATAAAATTGTGTCAGCTGTTTATTGTCGTGCAAAAGACTGCCAGTCTCACGGTAATTGACCGTTAATTAACAAACACATTTAGCATCTCAAGGCCTTCATGCATAGCCGACAAGCCAACGTGGTTTTGGAACTTTAGCATTTAGAAAGAAATATATATATATTTTTTTTTAAAGAACTCTAATAAAGCAATGTAATATAAATCCATTATTTGAATAAAACATTATTTGAAGAAAATGTATTTCAGGAGAACAGAACATCTGTCTATCCTCCATTCCGTAGGTTGTAGCCTTGTTCATTTAGCTTTATAAGTACCATGCTATGATTTTATAGAAGAATATAATTGAACTTAGCCTAATAAAATAGAAAGAAAAGTACATTCTGGAGTGAGTGCTGGAGTGAGTGCTGGAGTGAGTGCTGGAGTGAGTGCTGGAGTGAGTGCGCATATGAAGTGGTTATGTTGAGTGTAAAAGTGATCATTTGAAACAGGTCCTTTTTGGTAGATTTAAATTTACATTATATATATATATATGCCATTTAGCATAATGATCACAACACCCATTTCTAAGATTTGGCTGAGATACAGCTCAGCAGGAAATCAGTCAATTGAAATAAATTCATTAGGCCCTAATCTATGGATTTCACATAACTGGGAATACAGATGTGATGTATTGGTCACAGCTACAATACCTTTAAAAAAATAAGAAAAGTAGGAGCATGGATCAGAAAAAACAGTCAGTATCTGGTGTTACCACCATTTGCCTCATGCAGAGCAACACATCTCCTTCGCATAGAGTTGATCAGGCAGAGAGAACAGTCTATGACTTGGGTATCTTCAGTCTGACAATTTTCTGGGCCTTCCTCTGACACCGCCTAGTATATACAGTGGGGAGAACAAGTATTTGATACACTGACAATTGTGCAGGTTTTCCGACTTACAAAGCATGTAGAGAGGTCTGTCATTTTTTATCATAGGTACACTTCAACTGTGAGAGACGGAATCTAAAACAAAAATCCAGAAAATCACGTTGTGTGATTTTTTAAGTAATTAATTAGCATTTTATTGCATGACATGAGTATTAAACTCATTGAGCTGATCCTGGGAGAACTGTAATCTGGACCTCTATGGTCAGGTCGTCCATTCTTTAATTAGTTGACTTCACCAGTAATTGAACACAACACTTGAAGCGATTGTGGTCTTTGTCATGGTGGCAACGTAGGCTACGCGGTTACGCGGTTACTCCTCAGAGTTTCAGTCGCAGGGAAGCTAGAAAACGCAACAAACAGCAGTGATCTAGACAGTTACAAGCACGGGACAAGCCGCCGTCCCAGCCACAAGGTCTAACTGCGTCGCGGGCTCTATTCAAGCCCTCAAGGAAACCCTGCTAGCTTGATAGGCAGCTAATAGTGGCAGCTAGGCTAGCTGCTACGCCAAGCAGCTCATCAGACCCTTGGTCGGCAGGATTCCTGGACAGATAGCAGCGGTCCCAGCAACACATGCCAACTGTGTCACGCGATCCAAATGAAAAAAGGTAGCTAGCTAATAACTTTTTCAGACTTTCCAATATTACCAAAAACAACAGAGTACTCCCTTGTTCCGAGATCAACCGTGAGTGAGTGAGTGAGTGAGTGAGTGAGTGAGTGAGTGAGTCTCACCTGTCTCCAGTGGTTCTCGAACACCATGAGGCAGGTCTCTGGGTCAGCAGTACAGGGACTGGAAGAGGCTACGTTCCTACTGGACCTGCCCCCCGGACCCCGGGGGGTCAGCCGGCTCAGCCAGCTCATCCTGACCTCCAGAGGGATCAAGGGTCAGAGGCCAATGTTCAGGATTCAGACAGGAGCAGGAGAGAGGTGCTGGCACATGGACAACAAGGTAAGAGAGAAGGAAGAGATTGAGAGTAGGGAAGAGGAGGGGAGGAGGGAAGGTGAGGGAAAGAGGAGGAGAGGAGAGGGAAGGGAAGGAGGGGGCAGTAGAGGGGACCAGGAGAGAGTCCAGATAGAGTCGGATGAGGAAAAAGAGGTAGATTCTGTTGTGGTCGCCGGGGTTAGGATGTCTCTCGCCGTCAGTGTTACCGTAACGGATTAACGGTGGGCTGAAGACCCAGTCATCCAGTCTGCAGCTGACACCACTCCATTCCCAGGCAGAGGACCCACAGCACTGGAGGAAAACAAACACGGAGGTTAGAGAGTTAAGGTTGTATTAAAAACGGGGTGGTTCCAGCCCTGAATGCTGATTGGCTGACAGCCGCGGTATATCAGACCGTATAATCTAGAGCCGAAAGAAACGCACACCTATTTAGGCGAGGTGCTGGCTAGCAGGAGTATAACACTTGAAATATTAAAAGGAGAGCTGCAAACTCTAGGAGCTCAGATGCAATCATTTAATAACCTAATATCCAACGTTTGGACAGACAAGCTGTCCTCATCAGACTGTATACCACGGGTATGACAAAACATGTATTTTTACTGCTCTAATTACGCTGGTAAACAGTTTCTAACAGCAATAAGGCACCTCGGGGGTTGGTGATATATGGCCAATATACCACGGCTAAGGGCTGAATCCAGGCACTCCGCATTGCGTCGTGCATAAGAACAGCCCTTAACAAATATTGGCCTTAGACACCACATCTCCTCTGCCCTTATTGCTTAAAAATATATAATGTTTTTATACAGAGGGTAGGGTTGTAATATATTTGAGAAAGGCCATTTATTGTCGCCAACTCATCTGCCAAAAAATAAAGAATTATAGGCTATGGTAGCATGCACGATGGGCTACTCACAAATCAACCACCCCGGCTTGGCGCTCACTTGAATACATCATGTCAATTCCCACCACAAAAGGACATTATACAGTTGAAGTCGGAAGTTTGACATACACCTTAGCCAAATACATTTCAACTCAGTTTTTCACAATTCCTGACATTTAATCCTAGTAAAAAAAATCCCTGTCTTAGGTCAGTTAGGATCACCACTTTATTTTAAAGGTGAAATGTTAGAATAATAGTAGAGAGAATAAATTTATTTCAGCTTTTATTTTTTTTTCATCACATTCCCAGTGGGTCAGAAGTTCACACACACTCAATTAGTATTTGGTAGCATTGCCTTTAAATTGTTTAACTTAGGTCAAATGTTTCAGGTAGCCTTACACAAGCTTCCTACAATAGGTTGGGTGAATTGTGGCCCATTCCTCCTGACAGAGCTGGTATAACTGAGTCAGGTTTGTAGGCCTCCTTGCTCACACACGTGTTTTCAGTTCTGCCCACAAATGTTCTATAGGATTGAGGTCAGGGATTTGGGATGGCCACTGCAATACCTTGACTTTGTTGTCCTTAGGCCATTTTGCCACAACTTTGGAAGTATGCTTGGGGTCATTGTCCATTTGGAAGACCCATTTATGACCAAGCTTTAAATTCCTGACTGATGTCTTGAGATGTTGCTTCAATATATCCATATAATTTTCATTCCTCATGACGCCATCTATTTTGTGAAGTGCACCAGTCCCCACTGCAGCAAAGCACCCCCACAACATGATGCTGCCACCCCCGTGCTTCACGGTCGGGATGGTGTTCTTCGGCTTGCAAGCCTCCCCCTTTTTCCTCCAAACATAATGATGGTCATTATGGCCAAACAGTTACATTTTTGTTTCATCAGACCAAAGGACATTTCTCCAAAAAGTATGATATTTGTCCCCATGTGCAGTTGCAAACCGTAGTCTGTTTTTTTATGCCGGTATTGGAGCAGTGGCTTCTTCCTTGCTGAGTGGCCTTTCAGGTTATGTCGATATAGGACTTGATGAAAATTAGTCTATCAGAAGCTTCTCAAGCCACAACATCATTTTCTGGAATTTTCCAAGCGGTTTGAAGGCACAACCAACTTAGTGTAAACTTCTGACCCACTGGAATTGTGATATGGTGAATTATAAGTTAAATCTGCCTGTAAACAATTGTTGGGAAAATTACTTGTGTCATACACAAAGTAGATATCCCTAACCGACTTGCCAAAACAATAGTTTGTTAACCTCACTAGGTAGGGGGCAGCATTCGGAATTTTGAATGAAAAGCGTGCCCAAAGTAAACTGCCTGCTACTCAGGTCCAGAAGCTAGGATATGCATATAATTGGTACTCAGTAAGACCAGCAGGCTAATGTTCCTACCGTCCCAGTAAGACCAGCAGGCTCATGTTCTTATCCACCCAGTAAGAACAGCAGGCTCATGTTCCTATCCACCCAGTTAGAACAGCAGGCTCATGTTCCTATCCACCCAGTAAGAACAGCAGGCTCATGTTCCTATCCACCCAGTAAGAACAGCAGGCTCATGTTCCTATCCACCCAGTAAGAGCAGCAGGCTCATGTTCCTATCCACCCAGTAAGAGCAGCAGGCTCATGTTCCTATCCACACAGTTAGAACAGCAGGCTCATGTTCCTATCCACCCAGTAAGAACAGCAGGCTCATGTTCCTATCCACCCAGTAAGACCAGCATGCTAATGTTCCTATCCACTCAGTAAGACCAGTAGGCAAATGTTCCTATCCACCCAGTAAGGCCAGCAGGCTAATGTTCCTATCCACTCAGTAAGACCAGCAGGCTAATGTTCCTATCCACTCAGTAAGACCAGCATGCTAATGTTCCTATCCACTCAGTAAGACCAGCATGCTAATGTTCCTATCCACTCAGTAAGGCCAGCATGCTAATGTTCCTATCCACTCAGTAAGGCCAGCATGCTAATGTTCCTATCCACTCAGTAAGACCAGCAGGCTAATGTTCCTATCCACTCAGTAAGACCAGCAGGCTAATGTTCCTATCCACCCAGTAAGGCCAGCAGGCTCATGTTCCTATCCACCCAGTAAGGCCAGCAGGCTCATGTTCCTATAGACTCAGTAAGACCAGCAGGCTAATGTTCCTATCCACCCAGTAAGACCAGCAGGCTAATGTTCCTATCCACCCAGTAAGACCAGCAGGCTCATGTTCCTACTGTCCCAGCAAGACCAGCAGGCTAATGTTCCTATCCACCCAGTAAGATCAGCAGGCTAATGTTCCTATAGACTCAGTAAGGCCAGCAGGCTAATGTTCCTATATACTCAGTAAGACCAGCAGGCTAATGTTCCTATAGACTCAGTAAGACCAGCAGGCTAATGTTCCTACCGTCCCAGTAAGACCAGCAGGCTAATGTTCCTACCGTCCCAGTAAGACCAGCAGGCTAATGTTCCTACCGTCCCAGTAAGACCAGCAGGCTAATGTTCCTATCCAACCAGTAAGACCAATAGGCTAATGTTTCTATCCACCCAGTAAGACCAGCAGGCTAATGTTCCTACCGGCCCAGTAAGACCAGCAGGCTAATGTTCCTATCCACCCAGTAAGACCAGCAGGCTAATGTTCCTACCGTCCCAGTAAGACCAGCAGGCTAATGTTCCTATCCACCCAGTAAGACCAGTAGGCTAATGTTCCTATCCAACCAGTAAGACCAGCAGGCTAGTGTTCCTACCGTCCCAGTAAGACCAGCAGGCTAATGTTCCTATCCACCCAGTAAGACCAGTAGGCTAATGTACCTATCCAACCAGTAAGACCAGTAGGCTAATGTTCCTACCGTCCCAGTAAGACCAGCAGGCTAATGTTCCTATCCAACCAGTAAGACCAGCAGGCTAATGTTTCTATCCACCCAGTAAGACCAGCAGGCTAATGTTCCTACCGTCCCAGTAAGACCAGCAGGCTAATGTTCCTATCGTCCCAGTAAGACCAGTAGGCTAATGTTTCTATCCACCCAGTAAGACCAGCAGGCTAATGTTCCTACCGTCCCAGTAAGACCAGCAGGCTAATGTTCCTACCGTCCCAGTAAGACCAGCAGGCTAATGTTCCTACCGTCCCAGTAAGACCAGCAGGCTAATGTTCCTACCGTCCCAGTAAGACCAGCAGGCTAATGTTCTATCCACCCAGTAAGACCAGTAGGCTAATGTTCCTACCGTCCCAGTAAGACCAGTAGGCTAATGTTCCTACCGTCCCAGTAAGACCAGCAGGCTAATGTTCCTACCGTCCCAGTAAGACCAGTAGGCTAATGTTCCTACCGTCCCAGTAAGACCAGCAGGCTAATGTTCCTACCGTCCCAGTAAGACCAGCAGGCTAATGTTCCTACCGTCCCAGTAAGACCAGCAGGCTAATGTTCCTACCGTTCCAGTAAGACCAGCAGGCTAATGTTCCTACCGTCCCAGTAAGACCAGCAGGCTAATGTTCCTACCGTCCCAGTAAGACCAGCAGGCTCATGTTCTTATCCATCCAGTAAGAACAGCAGGCTCATGTTCCTATCCACCCAGTTAGAACAGCAGGCTCATGTTCCTATCCACCCAGTAAGAACAGCAGGCTCATGTTCCTATCCACCCAGTAAGAACAGCAGGCTCATGTTCCTATCCACCCAGTAAGAACAGCAGGCTCATGTTCCTATCCACCCAGTTAGAACAGCAGGCTCATGTTCCTATCCACCCAGTAAGAACAGCAGGCTCATGTTCCTATCCACCCAGTAAGAACAGCAGGCTCATGTTCCTATCCACCCAGTAAGAACAGCAGGCTCATGTTCCTATCCACCCAGTAAGAACAGCAGGCTCATGTTCCTATCCACCCAGTAAGACCAGCATGCTAATGTTCCTATCCACTCAGTAAGACCAGTAGGCTATTGTTCCTATCCACCCAGTAAGGCCAGCAGGCTAATGTTCCTATCCACTCAGTAAGACCAGCAGGCTAATGTTCCTATCCACTCAGTAAGACCAGCATGCTAATGTTCCTATCCACTCAGTAAGACCAGCATGCTAATGTTCCTATCCACTCAGTAAGGCCAGCATGCTAATGTTCCTATCCACTCAGTAAGGCCAGCATGCTAATGTTCCTATCCACTCAGTAAGGCCAGCAGGCTAATGTTCCTATCCACTCAGTAAGACCAGCAGGCTCATGTTCCTATCCACCCAGTAAGGCCAGCAGGCTCATGTTCCTATAGACTCAGTAAGACCAGCAGGCTAATGTTCCTATCCACCCAGTAAGACCAGCAGGCTCATGTTCCTATCCACCCAGTAAGGCCAGCAGGCTCATGTTCCTATAGACTCAGTAAGACGAGCAGGCTAATGTTCCTATCCACCCAGTAAGACTAGCAGGCTAATGTTCCTATCCACCCAGTAAGACCAGCAGGCTCATGTTCCTACTGTCCCAGCAAGACCAGCAGGCTAATGTTCCTATCCACCCAGTAAGATCAGCAGGCTAATGTTCCTATAGACTCAGTAAGGCCAGCAGGCTAATGTTCCTATATACTCAGTAAGACCAGCAGGCTAATGTTCCTACCGTCCCAGTAAGACCAGCAGGCTAATGTTCCTACCGTCCCAGTAAGACCAGCAGGCTAATGTTCCTACCGTCCCAGTAAGACAAGCAGGCTAATGTTCCTACCGTCCCAGTAAGACCAGCAGGCTAATGTTCCTATCCACCCAGTAAGACCAGCATGCTAATGTTCCTATAGACTCAGTAAGACCAGCAGGCTAATGTTCCTATCCACCCAGTAAGACCAGCAGGCTAATGTTCCTATCCACCCAGTAAGACCAGCAGGCTAATGTTCCTACCGTCCCAGTAAGACCAGCAGGCTAATGTTCCTATCCAACCAGTAAGACCAGTAGGCTAATGTTTCTATCCACCCAGTAAGACCAGCAGGCTAATGTTCCTACCGGCCCAGTAAGACCAGCAGGCTAATGTTCCTATCCACCCAGTAAGACCAGCAGGCTAATGTTCCTACCGTCCCAGTAAGACCAGCAGGCTAATGTTCCTATCCACCCAGTAAGACCAGTAGGCTAATGTTCCTATCCAACCAGTAAGACCAGCAGGCTAGTGTTCCTACCGTCCCAGTAAGACCAGCAGGCTAATGTTCCTATCCACCCAGTAAGACCAGTAGGCTAATGTACCTATCCAACCAGTAAGACCAGTAGGCTAATGTTCCTACCGTCCCAGTAAGACCAGCAGGCTAATGTTCCTATCCAACCAGTAAGACCAGTAGGCTAATGTTTCTATCCACCCAGTAAGACCAGCAGGCTAATGTTCCTACCGTCCCAGTAAGACCAGCAGGCTAATGTTCCTATCCACCCAGTAAGACCAGTAGGCTAATGTTTCTATCCACCCAGTAAGACCAGCAGGCTAATGTTCCTACCGTCCCAGTAAGACCAGCAGGCTAATGTTCCTATCCACCCAGTAAGACCAGCAGGCTAATGTTCCTATCCAACCAGTAAGACCAGCAGGCTAATGTTCCTATCCAACCAGTAAGACCAGCAGGCTAATGTTTCTATCCACCCAGTAAGACCAGCAGGCTAATGTTCCTACCGTCCCAGTAAGACCAGCAGGCTAATGTTCCTACCGTCCCAGTAAGACCAGCAGGCTAATGTTCCTACCGTCCCAGTAAGACCAGCAGGCTAATGTTCTATCCACCCAGTAAGACCAGTAGGCTAATGTTCCTACCGTCCCAGTAAGACCAGCAGGCTAATGTTCCTACCGTCCCAGTAAGACCAGCAGGCTAATGTTCCTACCGTCCCAGTAAGACCAGCAGGCTAATGTTCCTACCGTCCCAGTAAGACCAGCAGGCTAATGTTCCTATCCAACCAGTAAGACCAGCAGGCTATTGTTCCTATCCAACCAGTAAGACCAGTAGGCTAATGTTCCTATCCACCCAGTAAGACCGGCTCATGTTTCTACTGTCCCAGTAAGACCAGCAGGCTAATGTTCCTATCCAACCAGTAAGACCAGCAGGCTAATGTTCCTATCCAACCAGTAAGACCAGCAGGCTAATGTTTCTATCCACCCAGTAAGACCAGCAGGCTAATGTTCCTACCGTCCCAGTAAGACCAGTAGGCTAATGTTCCTATCCACCCAGTAAGACCAGCAGGCTAATGTTCCTATCCACTCAGTAAGACCAGCAGGCTAATGTTCCTACCGTCCCAGTAAGACCAGTAGGCTAATGTTCCTATCCACCCAGTAAGACCAGCAGGCTAATGTTCCTATCCACTCAGTAAGACCAGCAGGCTCATGTTCCTATAGACTCAGTAAGACCAGCAGGCTAATGTTCCTATCCACTCAGTAAGACCAGCAGGCTAATGTTCCTATCCACCCAGTAAGACCAGCAAGCTCATGTTCCTATCCACTCAGTAAGACCAGCAGGCTAATGTTCCTATCCACCCAGTAAGACCAGCAGGCTCATGTTCCTATAGACTCAGTAAGACCAGCAGGCTAATGTTCCTATCCACTCAGTAAGACCAGCAGGCTAATGTTCCTACCGTCCCAGTAAGACCAGCAGGCTCATGTTCCTATAGACTCAGTAAGACCAGCAGGCTAATGTTCCTATCCACTCAGTAAGACCAGCAGGCTAATGTTCCTATCCACTCAGTAAGACCAGCAGGCTAATGTTCCTATCCAACCAGTAAGACCAGCAGGCTAATGTTCCTATCCACTCAGTAAGACCAGCAGGCTAATGTTCCTATCCACTCAGTAAGACCAGCAGGCTAATGTTCCTATCCAACCAGTAAGACCAGGACTCCTCTCTTTTTATTGGTATGTAACAGTTATGAAAGTTGTATTGTCAACTTGTTTGGTTATTTAAAAACGTGTACATGACACCAACAAACTGTCCCCATGGGGACAATAAAGTCAGTACAGTAAAGACAGCAGGAGAGTGGGAAAACAAGAGAGCTGAAGCATGAGAGAGGGAGAGCAAGAGAAGGAGAGAATGAACGTGAAAGAGTAGAGGAGAGAAAGAGCGTGGGAGGATGATTCACCACTTAGAAGCAGAATATCTAAATTAACCTCGGGTTGGAACCAACATTATTTCCCATTAGCTTTGTTCTGAACAGAACCATTTCAAAAATTAAGAAGTGTAGTGTAGGGTACAATATTTGACTGAAACTTTGCAGGTGAGGAGAACTCTGGGTAATAAGGCGCTGGGCATCTTGTACCTACGGCGGAGTAGCTTCTATAGAGGAACTTTGAATGCCTTTTAACTTCATTGAGTTGGCTTAACTAATGTCGGACCAGAACTAGCCCTTGGCCATGACTCAGTTCCATTGCATTACACATGATGTCGCCTAGAGTTTGAGAGAGCTAGACCTGGGCTAGCTAACGGGGGCTAGCTAACGGGCTAGCTAACTAAAAAGAAAGCTTGTGTGTGCGCAGAGTGGCACCAGAAACAAAGTAAACAATCCAATGTGAAACGTGATAACTGTAGTCCTTTAAATAGCATTGAAAAAGTTCAGAACTGTTCTCTAATTAAACCACTCCCTCATTTCAGAATCAGTCAGTGGCTACAGTAGACCGCACGCCCGGGGGGAGGGGCTGCAGTAGACCGCACGCCCGGGGGGAGGGGCTGCAGTAGACCGCACGCCCGGGGGGAGGGGCTGCAGTAGACCGCACGCCTGGGGGGAGGGGCTGCAGTAGACCGCACGCCCGGGGGAGGGGCTGCAGTAGACCGCACGCCCGGGGGAGGGGCTGCAGTAGACCGCACGCCCGGGGGAGGGGCTGCAGTAGACCGCACGCCCGGGGGAGGGGCTGCAGTAGACCGCACGCCCGGGGGGAGGGGCTGCAGTAGACCGCACGCCCGGGGGGGAGGGGCTGCAGTAGACCGCACGCCCGGGGGAGGGGCTGCAGTAGACCGCACGCCCGGGGGGAGGGGCTGCAGTAGACCGCACGCCCGGGGGGAGGGGCTGCAGTAGACCGCACGCCCGGGGGGAGGGGCTGCAGTAGACCGCACGCCCGGGGGGAGGGGCTGCAGTAGACCGCACGCCCGGGGGAGAGGCTGCAGTAGACCGCACGCCTGGGGGGAGGGGCTGCAGTAGACCGCACGCCTCGGGGGAGGGGCTGCAGTAGACCGCACGCCCGGGGGGAGGGGCTGCAGTAGACCGCACGCCGGGGGAGGGGCTGCAGACCGCACGCCCGGGGAGGGGCTGCAGTAGACCGCACGCCGGGGGAGGGGCTGCAGTAGACTGCACGCCAGGGGGGAGGGGCTGCAGTAGACTGCACGCCTGGGGAGGGGCTGCAGTAGACTGCACGCCCGGGGGAGGGGCTGCAGTAGACTGCACGCCCGGGGGAGGGGCTGCAGTAGACTGCACGCCTGGGGGGAGGGGCTGCAGTAGACTGCACGCCTGGGGGAGGGGCTGCAGTAGACTGCACGCCCGGGGGAGGGGCTGCAGTAGACTGCATGCCCGGGGGGGAGCTACAGTAGACTGCACGCCCGGGGGAGGGGGGAGGAGCTACAGTAGACCGCACGCCCGGGGGGAGCAGTAGACCGCACGCCCGGGGGAGGGGCTACAGTAGACCGCACGCCCGGGGGAGGGGCTACAGTAGACCGCACGCCGGGGGGAGGGGCTACAGTAGACCGCACGCCCGGGGGGCTACAGTAGACCGCACGCCTGGGGGGAGGGGCTACAGTAGACCGCACGCCCGGGGGGGGGGAGGGCTACAGTAGACCGCACGCCCGGGGGCTACAGTAGACCGCACGCCGGGGGGGGGCTACAGTAGACCGCACGCCTGGGGGAGGGGCTACAGTAGACCGCACGCCCGGGGGGAGGGGCTACAGTAGACCGCACGCCCGGGGTGGCTACAGTAGACCGCACGCCCGGGGGTGGGGGGTGGCTACAGTAGACCGCACGCCCGGGGGGAGGGGCTACAGTAGGCCGCACGCCCGGGGGGAGGGGCTACAGTAGACTAGGCACGCCTGGGGGGAGGGGCTACAGTAGACTAGGCACGCCTGGGGGGGCTACAGTAGACTAGGCACGCCTGGGGGGGGCTACAGTAGACCAGTCACGCCGGGGGGAGGGGCTACAGTAGACTAGTCATGCCTGGGGGCTACAGTAGACTAGTCACGCCTGGGGGGCTACAGTAGACTAGTCACGCCTGGGGGAGGGGCTACAGTAGACTAGTCACGCCTGGGGGCGGGGCTACAGTAGACTAGGCACGCCTGGGGGAGGGGCTACAGTAGACTAGGCACGCCTGGGGTGGAGGGGCTACAGTAGACTAGTCACGCCTGGGGGTGAGGGGCTACAGTAGACTAGTCACGCCTGGGGGTGAGGGGCTACAGTAGACTAGTCACACCTGGGGGTGAGGGGCTACAGTAGACTAGTCACACCTGGGGGTGAGGGGCTACAGTAGACTAGGCACACCTGGGGGGAGGGGCTACAGTAGACTAGGCATGCCTAGGGGGAAGGGGCAGGTAGACTACACAAACAAAGATTTTCAGCTGGCAGGCAAAGACTGGAATAAGTTTGAGTGACAGTGAGGGCAGTGAGTGACAGTGAGTGACAGTGAGGGCAGTCAGGGCAGTCAGGGCAGTCAGGGCTATGGCACTTTGTTGCATTTCTCTTTAGTGGGACTGAGAAAAAAAATGCCCAGAATGTAAAAAATACATTATCAACCGGTTCAAAAGCTTTTAAAATAACAGTTACGTTCCAATGTTGATCTTTGTGACAGAGGACCAACAGGCAGCTCACGATGACGATTTTACAATAGCATCATCTGATGACAATGATTGACAGGATCTGACAATTAAATCTTGATGATTGTACAGTCGTCCCCAATAAAACTGTGAAGGACCTCGACGTTACCCTGGACCCTGATCTCTTTTCACAAACACATCAAGAATATTTCAAAGGACAGCTTCCCCCCCTCCCCCCATCTTCGTAACATCGCAAATTTCTGAAACGTTGTCCAGAAATGATGCAGAAAATAATCTATGCTTTTGTCACTTCTAGATTAGACTACTGCAATGCTCAACTCTCTGGTTTGATCTCTGGCTTCCTCAAGTCATTTGTGTGTCTTAATTATTTGATCAAAACAGTGTGCTTAAAAGAATCAGACAAACTCAGTACATATAGTTGTTTTTATTAAAACAGATGGGGTGTGCCTATACATAGGAAAAAATATGTTTTAAAATATAGGCTACATTACCACCCCCCCTAATCTGATAGTGGTTGTGGGGTGGTAGATGACTAGTCTCCCGTATGGATCTAATCTGATCGTGGTAGATGTCCAGTCTCCCTTATGGCTCTAATCTGATAGTGGTGGTGGTGTAGTAGATTTACATTTACATTTAAGTCATTTAGCAGACGCTCTTATCCAGAGCGACTTACAAATTGGTGCATTCACCTTATGACATCCAGTGGAACAGTCACTTTACAATAGTGCATCTAAAACTTAAGGGGGGGTGAGAGGGATTACTTATCCTATCCTAGGTATTCCTTAAAGAGGTGGGGTTTCAGGTGTCTCCGGAAGGTGGTGATTGACTCCGCTGTCCTGGCGTCGTGAGGGAGTTTGTTCCACCATTGGGGGGCCAGGGCAGCGAACAGTTTTGACTGGGCTGAGCGGGAGCTGTACTTCCTCAGTGGTAGGGAGGCGAGCAGGCCAGAGGTGGATGAACGCAGTGCCCTTGTTTGGGTGTAGGGCCTGATCAGAGCCTGGAGGTACTGAGGTGCCGTTCCCCTCACAGCTCCGTAGGCAAGCACCATGGTCTTGTAGCGGATGCGAGCTTCAACTGGAAGCCAGTGGAGAGAACGGAGGAGCGGGGTGACGTGCCAAGTCTCCCGTATGGATCTAATCTGATAGTGGTAGTGGGGTGGTAGATGTCTAGCCTCCCTTATGGCTCTAATCTGATAGTGGGGTGGTAGATGCCAAGTCTCCCTTATGGCTCAGTACAGGTGCCTTAATAGTACATACACTATAGTAGGACTGACCCCATTTCGTCGATTGCTTGATGGACTGTTGATCGACCCCAATTTTTTTTTTTTAATTGAGTAGTCTAAAATATACACCTATTTTTGTTGGCACATGAGACACTGGTCTGATTCACAGCTGTCTCAGTGGACTAAACCATTGTGGAGGATGCAGGGATGGCAAACCGATAATTTTGATTAACCACATGATACAGTGGCTAGCGAAAGTATTCATCCCCTTTGGCATTTCTCCTATTTTGCTGCCTTTCAACCTGGAATTAAAATCGGATTTGAGGGGTTTGTAATCATTTGATTTACACAACATGCCTACCACTTTGAAAAATAGTTGTTTATTTATATTGTGGAACAAACAGGAAATAAAGACAAAAACAGAAAACTTGAATGTGCATAACTATTCCCCCCCCCCCCAAAGTCAATAATTACTAGAGCCACCTTTTGCAGCAATTACAGCTGCAAGTATCTTGGGGTGTTTCTATGAACTTGGCACATCTAGCAACTGTGATTTTTGCCCATTCTTCAAGGCAAAACTGCTCCAGCTCCTTCAAGTTGGATGGGTTCCGCTGGTGTACAGCAATCTTCAAGTCAACCACATATTCTCAATTGGATTGAGGTCTGGCCATTCAAAATGTTTACCCTTAAACCACTCAAGTGTTGCTTTAGCAGTATGCTTAGGGCCACTGTCCTGCTGGAAGGTGAACCGCTGTCCCAGTCTCAAATCTCCGGAAGACCGAAACAGGTTTCACTCATGAATTTCCCTGTATTTAGTGCCATCCATCATTCCTTAAATTCTGACCAGTTTCCAGTCTCTGCCGATGAAAAACATCCCCACAGCATGATGCTGCCACCACGCTTCACTGTGGGGATGATGAACTCGGGGTGATGAGAGGTGTTGGGTTTCCATTTTCCTTGAAAGCCAAAAAGCTCAATTGTCTCCTCATCTGACCAGAGTACCTTCTTCCATATGTTTGGGGAGTCTCCCACATACCTTTTGGCAAACACCAAACATGTTTGCTTACTTTTTTCTTTAAGCAATGGCTCTTTTCTGGCCACTCTTCCGTAATGTCCAGCTCTGTGGAGAGTACAGCTTAAAGTGATCCTATGGACAGATACTCCAATCTCCGCTGTGGAGCTTTGCAGCTCCTTCAGGGTTATCTTTGGTCTCTTTGCTGCCTCTCTGATTAATGCCCTCCTTGCCTGGTCTGTGAGTTTTGGGGGACAGCCCTCTCTTGGCAGGTTTGTTATGGTGCCATATTCTTTCCATTTTTTAATAATGGATTTAAATGGTGCTCCGTGGGATGTTCAAAGTTTCAGATATTTTTTATAACCTAACCCTGATCTGTACTTCTCCACAACTTTGTCCCTGACCTGTTTGGAGAGCTCCTTGGCCTTCATGGTGCCGCTTGCTTGGTGGTGCCCCTTGCTTAATGGTGTTGCAGACTGAGGCCTTTCAGAACAGGTGTATATATATACTGAGATCATGTGACACTTAATTGCCATAACAACAAATTATGTGACTTCCGAAGGTAATTGGTTGCACCAGATCTTATTTGGGAGCTTCATAGTAAAGAGGGGTGAAAACAAACACACCACTTTTCCATTTACAATTTTTTACATTTATTTTTTAAATACGTTTTTATTTTTTATTTCACTTCACCACTGGACTATGTGTCCATTAGATGAAATCCAAATTAAAATCCATTTAAGTTACAGGTTGTAATGCAACAAAATAGGAAAAACTCCAAGGAGGTGGAATACTTTTGCAAGGCACTGTAATGATTTCGATACAAAGACATTATTATAAATTAAACAAAATGTGCAAATAAAAGCAAACCCCCGAGCTGACAAGGTACAAATCTGTCGTTCTGCCCCTGAACAGGCAGTTAACCCACTGTTCCCAGGCAGTCATTGAAAATAAGAATATGTTCTTAACTGACTTGCCTGGTTAAATAAAGGTAAAATAAATTAAAAAAAAAAAATATTTCACCTCTATTTAACCAGGGAGGCCAGTTAAGAACAAGTTCTCATTTACAACTGCAACCCGGCCAAGAAAGCAAAGCGTCAAAAAACAAACTCATGGAATAAACAAACGTACAGTCAATAACACAATAGAAAAATCTATATACAGCATGTGCTAATGAAGTAAGGACATACAGCCACGTGACTCACTGTGTATATGAATGGTGTGTGTAGACAGTATATGAAGAGAAAAGGTGTGTGTACACACATTAGGTAGTCATTATAGGATGAGCCATGACTAGATTACAGGATGGTTTTCCTGACTGAACCAAATGGTTATCGCCTCAGGCACTCACCAGCAATACTTTTTCCACTCGTCATCCACTCCGTCAACACTTCATATTACAGAAAGGAAATTAGCGATAGCACGGCATATCACGATAGGACGTTTGACCCCGCCCCAAACCTAGACGACAGCAACGTGTGCAACGCGTGTCGTCATTCCCAACATTCCGAGGCAACAACCTTTCCACAGGCCGTGTGATTTATCATGTTCAGCTGCATATCAATCCTTTTCATGGATGTCAGTGCACATTACATCAGGCAGCTCTGTCTGTCCTTTAGGCACATAAACAAGGTCACAACGCTACCGAGATGGAAAATACCGATTTCAGACAACCTGGAATCAGAACATGGAATAGCATGTAACATAGAATAACGTTAACCCTCCGCATCCACAATTTAAAAACAGGATTTCTTCTCTAACTTTATCATGTCAAAAGAAAAGACAGACCACAAAGCAAAAGTATTAGTAGGACACAAGGCATCTCTTACGTAACTTCTGAAATGGTCAGTCAAAGAGCTAACAGCAGACAGACTCAAACAACAAAAACAGAGCTGGTAAATCCTCCCTGCCCCACCCAGTCCTGCCTCCCCCCCAAAAAAACTTCCCTGGAACATCCTGTGACCGTTTCCTTCCAAGAGCCAGCCTGAGATGGGGCCCAGCCTGGTCCCGAAGTTCCAATGACATCATCTGTCGCTGGGTGGGTCCCTTCAAAGGAGCTCTGACTGAACCCAACACACACACACACACACACACACACACACACACACACACACACACACACACACACACACACACACACACACACACACACACACACACACACACACACACACACACACACACACACACACACACACACACACACACACACACACACACACACACACACACACACACACACACACACACACACACAGCGTAGCCTAGTGGTTAGAGCGTTGGACTAGTAACCGGAAGGTTGCGAGTTCAAACCCCCGAGCTGACAAGGTACAAATCTGTCGTTCTGCCCCTGAACAGGCAGTTAACCCACTGTTCCCAGGCCGTCATTGAAATTAAGAATGTGTTCTTAACTGACTTGCCTGGTTAAATAAAGGTACATTTAATTAATTAAAAGCTGTTAAAATGTCAGTTTGTGTCTCTGCTAAGTAGAGGAAGAGAACAGCTTGAGAAAGAGAGAAGAAGAAGCAGTATCCTCCTGCTTCCTGTCCAGCTCTGTTCCCAGGCCCAGACTGACTGAAAATGTAGTGGTGGTACCACTCACCTCAGAATGAGATCGGCAGGATAACAAACCTTAGCCTAGCACCCCGTATTAAAATCGGCATATTCACCAGCTGTTATAAAAATATATATATATTACCTTCAACAGGTGTTATCTTGTGATCAAGCCGTCAATGGATTTGTGATTATTGGCGTCATAAAAATGTTAGCAATTAGCATGTTTGACATTTCAGTGGAAATACTACCATCAGCTTTTTGATAAGCGGTTTACCCAAAAACAACAAAAAGTCACGTATTAATCAACATACAGTTATTGGCCATCTTACTATTTTGATCAATTACAAGATATATTTGTTTAAATACAGCCTTATATCCGAAGTGTTTACTAGATCGTTGGCTAGCCTTCGAGTTTTAAAAAACGAATTACTTGCCTGAAATCCGTTATCTATATTTCAGAGGAAGAGGACGTGTGGTCTAATTTTACAATATACAGAGTGAGTTTCTCACAAAATGTGTATATATATATAAATAAATAAACTTTCAAAACATAACTTACATAAATAGCCATGTAAATCGGTGGTCAGCTAGCTGGAAGGGTGTCTTTAGTCGCAAAACATACCAATATTTTCCAGTCCATTTAAAATGTTGAGCACGAGGTGATTTATTCCACTAACAGCTAGAGTGTCCGAAGATGGGGGGGTATCCGATGTTGGGGAAAAATTTGTACACTGTCCAAGAAAAGTTTAAATTCCCTCTACTGCTCTCCTAAAACCTATTAGGCTACAGTTCAGAGGCATTTGAGATGCTCGAACTACTGTGAAAAGGGCCCATATTTATTTGCCTAAGACACACATAGAAATCCAAAAGGCTGTACCTACCTACCTGGCACTACGCTCCATACCCTTCTACAACACACAAACACGGAAGCAGCGAGCCGTAAAACGTTCTGTTTGCAGTGACCTTTGAGCCAGCACCGTGTCGCGTGAGGCCCTCGTGTGTAGAGGGCAGGGTTGGGGTCAATTCGAGTCCAAGTCAGCTAAACTTTTCACATAGCTTCTCCTTTTCTCCTTTTCAGTTCATTGAGAAGTCATTGAAAATCAATGCAATGTTTTAAATTATTAAATTTGATTTTAAGTTTACTTCCTGAATTGACCGCCTTCAATTTGAATTGACCCCAAACGTGGTAGGGCCCCTGGCCCCACCCTCCCGTTTCTAATGGGCTGTACATGGTGCAGTGAGTCAGTGGTGAGGTGAGCAGCCTCCGACCCTAATAACCTCCATCCTAACACAGAACAGCAGCACGGGCCTTCGGCTCAGACAGAGGGAGAGTAAAGAAGGACATTCCTTTCAGCAGGCGAGAGAACATTTGCACATCTTGGCCATGTTCTGTTATAATCTCCACCCGGCACAGCCAGAAGAGGACTGGCCACCCCTCAGCCTGGTTCCTCTCTAGGTTTCTTCCTAGGTTCTGGCCTTTTTAGGGAGTTGTTCCTAGCCACTGTGCTTCTACACCTGCATTGCTTGCTGTTTGGAGTTTTAGGCTGGGCTTCTCTACAGCACTTTGAGATATCAGCTGATGTACGAAGGGCTATATAAATACATTTGATTCAATAGGGATGGGCACAGTTCATTGAAAATCAGGATATCCGATCAGACGTCTGTATTTAAACAGAGTATCAGTGGTTACATTATATCCTTGTGTGTAACAAATTTTAGAATGAAATATTGATGAACGGCGCGTCGTTTGCAGTTGAGCAATGTAAAATGTAGCCTACGGATGAACAAAGTAATTGTTTGATTTTCAAGCTCATGAGCTTTGGGCTATGGGCTATGAGCTATGGGCTATGAGCTATGAGCTATTGGCTATTGGCTATGAGCTATGGGCTATGAGCTATGAGCTATGGGCTATGAGCTATGAGCTATGGGCTATGAGCTATGAGCTATGAGCTATGAGCTATGAGCTATGGGCTATGGGCTATGGGCTATAAGCTATGGGCTACATGAAAAGGCATTTTACTATTATAGCATGTAACATTCCGCCCTCCGGTCAGCCCTGACAATAATATGCTAGCAATAACCCTACAGGCTCACACCAACGGAGGAGGTCCACAAGACACGGCACAGATCAACGGGCCCTCCCGAGTAGCGCAGCAGTCTAAGGCACTGCCTCACTACAGAACGGGTTTGATCAAGGCCGTGTCGCAGCCTGACGCATGACTGGGAGACCAATGAGGCGGCACACAATTGGCCCAGCGTCGTCTGGGTTAGGGGAGGGATTGGCCGGCCTGGAGGTTCTTGTCCCATCGAGCTCTATTAACTCCTTGTGGTGGGCCCAGGCACGCTGACTTCGGATGCATGGTGTTTCCTACGACACATTAGGTGCGGCTGGCTTCCGGGTTAGGCGAGCAGTGTGTCAAGCAAGCAGCGCGGCTTAACAGGGTCCCAGGTTTCGGAGGATGCAACTCCGTAGTGGAGTAGCAGTGAAGGGACAAGAAATTTGAGAGAAAAGCAGTGAAGTACATTTAATTTTAGTTTAAAAAATATATATTTCAATTAATAAAATGATTTTTTTACTTTGACTATTTAGATATCAGGAAAGATAAAGATCTTGTTCTGTGACTAAGACAGGCCACATTTAACAGCAATTAACTTCTTCGGGCTAGGGGCAGTAGTCGGGAGTTTGGATGAATGAGGTGCCAAAGTAAACTGCCTGTAACTCAGGCCCAGAAGCTAGGATATGCATTTAAAAACGGGTAGTATTGGATAGAAAAACACTCTAAAGTTTCCAAAACTGATAAAATAATGTCCGAGTATAACAGAACTGATATGGCAGGAAAAAAACTCGAGGACAACCCATCCAGATGTTTATTTCCCCCAGCTCACTACTGATTACAATGGCTGGGAATGGGAATATAAAAAGGAAAACCAGTTCCTAGGGCTTCCACTAGATGTCAACAGTCTTTGGAAAGAGTTCAGGCTTGTTTTTTTTTTAAATGAGCTACAACTTGTCGTTTTTCTAAGTGGCTCCCATTTTGGCTGTAGTGTTTGTGGCGCGTTCTGGTGAGGGCGAGCACATCGTTATTTATCTCTAGGAATGGTCTCCGGTATTCTCCGTCTAAAATTTGATTGTTTATTTACATATTAGGGTACCTGAGGATTGATTAGGAACGTTATTTGATACGTTTGGAAGAAGTTTATTGGTAATTTACGGGATTCATTTATATGCATTTTGAAAGAGGGAAACCGGTGGATTACAGAGTCAAGCGCGCTCAATGAAACTGACTTTTTGGGATATAAAGAAAAACTTATCGAATAAAAAGGACCATTTGTTATGTAGCTGGGACCCTTGTGATTGCAACCAGATGAAGATCTTCAAAGGTAAGTGATTTATTTTATCTCCATTTCTGACTTCCGTGACGCCTCTGCTTGGTTGGAAATGCATGTCATGCTTGTGTGTGTGGTGGCGCTGTCCTCAGATAATCACTGTCCTCAGATAATCACATACTGTGCTTTCGCTGTAAAGCCTTTTTGAAATCGGACAAAGAAACAAGAAGTTAAGCTTTTAACAGATGTGGAACACTTGTATTTTCATGAATGTTTAATATCACGATTTTTGTCATTTGAATTTCGCGCTCTGCAATTTCACCGAATGTGGGCCAGGTGGGACGGTAAGCGTCCGAATGATCAGCAAAAAGTTAAAAAGAGACTGAAAGTGAACATATTAGGGATGGGCTACCACCGGCAGCATGATCTGCTCCACCGTAATCAGTCTACATTCTTTACCAGCTTACCATCATTCGTCACAGAAGCAGTGTCTTGAACGTTTTGAGGAAATACCGTTCAAGACAACTCAATCACGTCAACGCACTGCTATACTTGGCTCAAGACGAGAACAGAGGCTGCTGGGACATAAAGTAAGTTTTGTACCACCTCAGAGAGTCACTACGATTTATTGCGGTTTCGTTTGCTTACATCACGTGTACAGAGAGAGAGAGAGAGAGACAGAGAGAGAGAGACAGAGAGAGAGAGAGAGAGAGAGAGAGAGAGAGAGAGACAGAGAGAGAGAGACAGAGAGACAGAGACAGAGAGACAGAGAGACAGAGAGACAGAGAGACAGAGAGAGAGAGAGAGAGAGAGAGAGAGAGAGAGAGAGAGAGACAGAGAGAGACAGAGAGAGACAGAGAGACAGAGAGAGAGAGAGACAGAGAGACAGAGAGACAGAGAGACAGAGAGACAGAGAGAGAGAGAGAGAGAGAGAGAGAGAGAGAGAGAGAGAGAGAGAGAGAGAGAGAGAGAGAGAGAGAGACAGAGAGAGACAGAGAGAGAGAGAGAGAGAGAGAGAGAGAGAGAGAGAGAGAGAGAGAGAGAGAGAGAGAGAGAGAGAGAGAGAGAGAGAGAGAGAGAGAGAGAGAGAGAGAGAGAGGAGAGATCCTGTAAAAAAAAAAAACATCTTACCTGAACACTTGCTCAGCGTCTGTCTGGTCTAAACCTCCATGTTGGCTCTGGTCCTCAGAGGGAAGAGGGACTTCTGGCTCATGGCCCAAGCTGGCTGCTCCAGTCCACACCAGCTTCTAAGGAAGTCACCAGCCAGCAGCAATCAGCTTAGCCTTCTTAGCCCCAACTGCTACCCCGGGACTGAATATTGAAACACAGAGAGACAGACGGAGAGACAGAGTTTGGTTATAGGCGGTGGTAAACCATTGTATTATACTAAACTACAGGTCTAGTCTGGTGAAGACAGACAGACAGTAGTGACAGTGAAGGTGTATTGTTACAGCACTGTCTCCTAATGCTGGGCTACGACAGGCAGTGTTCGGTTTCATCCCACTGGCGCGCCGTCCTCCGGGAGCCCCAGCCATTACTCACCAGTCTAAACAACCACTATAGGCCCCGGTTGAAGTAGACCGAGAGGAATGTAAATGCAAGACAAGAGGTCAGAGTGTAACGACTGTAGGCTGAAGTAGAACAGAATCAAATCAAATGTATTTATATAGGCCTTCGTACATCACCTGATGTCTCAAAGTGCTATACAGAAACCCAGCCTAAAAACACAAAACAGCAAGCAATGCAGGTGTAGAAGCACAGTGACTAGTAAAAACTCCCTAGAAAGGCCAAAACCTAGGGAAGAAACCCAGAGGAACCAGGCTATGAGGGGTGGCCAGTCTCTACTGGCTGTGCTGGGTGAGATTATAACAGAACATGGACAAGATGTTCAAAATGTTCATAAATGACCAGCATGGTCATATAATAGTAATCACACTAGGTGTCAAGGTGAAACAGGTCACCACCTCAGGAGTAAATGCTGCTGGCTTTTCATAGCCGATCATTAAGAGTATCTTTACCCACTCCCTGCTGTCTCTAGAGATTTGAAAACAGCAGGTCTGGGACAAGGTAGCACGTCCGGTGAACAGGTCAGGATTCCATAGCCGCAGGCAGAACAGTTGAAACTGGAGCAGCAGCACAGCCAGGTGGACTGGGGGACAGCAAGGAGTCACTGGAATCCTCCTCGTGTTCTGTTTTTGTTAACGATTTGTTTATGGAGCGCAGGAGAAACCGCTAAAACCACAGCTCAGGTCAAGTCAGAGACAACGTGAGTGCTTTTCAGATGGCAGAGGGTACTGTGTCATCTCTCATCAACAACACGGGAACATAAGAACAAGTGAGGCAGTGCACAAATGTCCCAGTGTTGTCCGGGTTAGGGAAGGGTTTTGGGCGACGGCATTGTCCCATTGAGATCTAGCAACTCCTTGTGGCGGGCTGGGCGCAATGACTTCCAGCTGCCAGCTGTATGGCATTTCCAACAAGACATTGGTGCGGCTGGTCGGGTTCAACGAGCAGTGTGTTAAGAAGCAGTGTGGCTTGAAGCGTCATGTTTCGGATACGATGACTTCTCGAACTTCGCCTCTCCGAGTCCGTACGGGAGCTGCAGTGATGGGACAAGACTAACTACCAATTGGATATCATGAAATGGAGAGAAAAAGGGGGTGAAAAGTACCATAAAAATAAAACAGGGAATGTAAAAGAGGATAACAAGTAGGGATGTTAATAGTTAACCGCTAATTAACATAGTTAACCTTTGGCGGCAGGTAGCTTAGTGGTTAGGGTGTAGAGGCGGCAGGTAGCCTAGTGGTGGCAGGTAGAGGTAGAGGTGGCAGGTAGCCTAGTGGTTAGGTGGAGTGGTAGAGGCGGCAGGTAGCCTAGTGGTTAGAACATTGGACTGCGTCACCAAAAAGTTGCAAGATCAAATCCCCCCCGAGCTGACAAGGTCAAAATCTGTCCTGCCCTTCAACAAGTCAGTTAACCCACAGTTCCCCCATAGGCAGTCATTGAAAATAAGAATGTGTTCTTAACAGACCTGTCTAGTTAAATAAAGGAGAAAGAAAAAAAAGAAAAAAAAATTGCTAAACAGGTGAAAAAAAATTGCCCAGTCATGCTTATTGGTCTATATGTTAATATGCATAGTGTAATTAAATTTGGTATTTGTTTGTCGTCATGTATCTAACTTATCACACGCCACAGAGCCTAGTTAGAGGAATATCACCTGTCAGGCAGCATTGCGCAATCTGAGCTCGAGGTAGCATAATTGTTTGAAACCAGAACGTTTTACTTACTTAAAATAACGAGGCATGTTTTACCTTGCTTCAAAGTAGCCGTGCAAAAAAAAAAAAAAAATCCATCCATAAACTTACGAGGTCTTCCTCATTAAGGTTAAGAAGTTTTCTCATTCCATTAACCAGAATTTCTCTCCTGTTCTATTGGTTTTTTCATATCAACTTTCTTTTCGTTTGTCAAGCCGAAGGCACAAGCCAGTAGTCATATAAATTCGGGAGAGTAGAAGGAGATTCTCAAGAATGAAGAAATGAGGGAGGCCAGTCGAACTCAAAAAGCTTTAACAAAAACCTCACGAGCGGTAACAATCTACGGTTGTTGAATCCATGGCTCTCTTCCTCCGTTTCTCTGTTTTCTTGCCTGTTGTACAACATCCTTGAATCAAGTCATAGCCAGAGCTCCCACAAGCACCTTGCCCAGCCACGCCACAGGCCTATCCCATAGCACCCAGAACTTTTTGTGTTGGCGGTTTATAAGCTGAACAGCAGCTCAAGACTCAATATTTCTGACCATAAAGAAGTCAGCTTTCAATCCTGAGCTAATGTGGGAAAAGAAAATAAGCTTGGAGGTGTGCCCTTTTGACAGAACTCATGTCGGTTAATGTACAAAACGATTGAGGATTTTATTTCAAGTCACATTCTTCCAGAGTGCTATAAGTTGAGATCAAGAATCCACCTGCTCATATTCTCAACACTGGGAGTGCAAAGAGCACGTACACAACTAAAGGCGTAGAAAGGAAAGACAAAAGGTCAGTTATGAGGTGAACAGAACTAAAAAATGTGTGTAGTCCTGTCCTTGAGCTGTTCATGTCTATTAATGTTCTGTATTGGGTTTCATGTTGTGTGTGGAACCCCAGGAAGAGTAGCTGCTGCTTTTGTAACAACTAATGGGAATCCATAATAAAATGCCAAAATAAACTTAACCAAACCTTGAAACCGTTCTGTCGACACGGACAGTCAGAGCAAAAATGAGACATGTTAGCCTGCCTCAGCACAGTGAGAG
>NW_025748529.1:0-33714 GCF_021184085.1 Oncorhynchus gorbuscha
AGACCCTACAGTCATCAGTCATCAACCAGACCCTACAGTCATCAGTCATCAAACAGACCCTACAGTCATCAACCAGACCCTCATCATCAGTCATCAACCAGACCCAACAGTCATCAGTCATCAACCAGACCCTACAGTCATCGCATCATGATTCAAGGTGTCATTACAATCCCTGGCCCTGTTAAAGACCTTTTAACTGAGTGGAGCTTTCCTCATCAATGAATGGTTGCTATGTTGGTGTAGGTAACAGGGTGATGTCTCTATACTCCAGTAGCAGCAGACTTCACATGCACATTCTTCTGGCATGGACTCATCCAGGGTTAACTCTAACCCTGGGAACAGCCACCCTGTGGTGCTCGGGTACGGTTTCTGTGACATAAAGTCCTGGAAGAAATCATTTTCAATTGAGATTCTCCATTAAGCTTGTTTTTAAGTCCATGACTAGGCCTAATCCGTGTCAGGACCCCCCCCCCCCCCATCCAATAGCTAACACTGATATAATGACGGAATATTAAACTGACATAGGCCTATTCTACAGAAAAACACCTCTCTCAATGTTTGAGCAACAACAGTATAATGTTGCACACTTGTCTTGCATGATAAGGAAGTGGTCTGTGTTTAACTTCTATTTTAGCAAGAGCAGTCACACACACAAACACACATACGCCCGGCTGTCTGTCACAAAAGGTCTTCTGTCACTAGATACCCCCTCCGTCCTGAGGTTCATCCATGCCGTAGGAATTAAGAAGACCTTCTCTGTAACAGCTACACAGTTCTACTGTCCTTGTGGGGACCTAGAGTTGATTTCCATTCAAAATCCTATTTAACCGAACTCTAATTCTAACCTTAAACCTAACTCCTAAGCCAATTGTCTTTGTGGGGTCCTGGGAAATGTCCCCAGGAGGGAAAATGTCCCTTGTTTTTGTGGGGACTTTCCCAGGGGACCTGGATCACTTGGATCACGGGTCACCACGTCAAGGGGTCTCTGCCTGGCCGGTTCCCCTCTCTCCACTGGGATTCTCTGCCTGGCCGGTTCCCCTCTCTCCACTGGGATTCTCTGCCTGGCCGGTTCCCCTCTCTCCACTGGGATTCACTGCCTGGCCGGTTCCCCTCTCTCCACTGGGATTCTCTGCCTGGCCGGTTCCCCTCTCTCCACTGGGATTCTCTGCCTGGCCGGTTCCCCTCTCTCCACTGGGATTCTCTGCCTGGCCGGTTCCCCTCTCTCCACTGGGATTCTCTGCCTGGCCGGTTCCCCTCTCTCCACTGGGATTCTCTGCCTGGCCGGTTCCCCTCTCTCCACTGGGATTCTCTGCCTGGCCGGTTCCCCCTCTCTCACTGGGATTCTCGGCCTGGCCGGTTCCCCTCTCTCCACTGGGATTCTCGGCCTGGCCGGTTCCCTCTCTCCACTGGGATTCTCTGCCTGGCCGGTTCCCCTCTCTCCACTGGGATTCTCGGCCTGGCCGGTTCCCCTCTCTCCACTGGGATTCTCTGCCTGGCCGGTTCCCCTCTCTCCACTGGGATTCTCTGCCTGGCCGGTTCCCCTCCACTGGGATTCTCTGCCTGGCCGGTTCCCCTCTCTCCACTGGGATTCTCTGCCTGGCCGGTTCCCCTCTCTCCACTGGGATTCTCTGCCTGGCCGGTTCCCCTCTCTCCACTGGGATTCTCTGCCTGGCCGGTTCCCCTCTCTCCACTGGGATTCTCTGCCTGGCCGGTTCCCCTCTCTCCACTGGGATTCTCTGCCTGGCCGGTTCCCCTCTCTCCACTGGGATTCTCTGCCTGGCCGGTTCGCCTCTCTCCACTGGGATTCTCTGCCTGGTCGGTTCCCCTCCACTGGGATTCTCTGCCTGGCCGGTTCCCCTCTCTCCACTGGGATTCTCTGCCTCTGACCCTATTTCAGGGGCTGAGTCACTGACTTACTGGTGCTCTTCCATGCCGGAGGGGTGCGTCACTTGAGTGGGTTGAGTCACTGACGTGATCTTCCTGTCTGGGTTGGCGCCCCCCTTGGGTTGTGCCGTGGCGGAGATCTTTGTGGGCTATACTCGGCCTTGTCTCAGGATGGTAAGTTGGTGGTTGAAGATATCCCTCTAGTGGTGTGGGGTCTGTGCTTTGGCAAAGTGGGTGGGGTTATGTCCTTCCTGTTTGGTCCTGTCCGGGGGTATCATCGGATGGGGCCACAGTGTCTGCTGACCCGTCCTGTCCTGTCTCAGCCTACAGTATTTATGCTGCAGTAGTTCATGTGTCGGGGGGCTAGGGTCAGTTTGTTATATCTGGATTACTTCTCCTGTCTTATCCGGTGTCCTGTGTGAATTTAAGTATGCTCTAATTCTCTCTTTCTTTCGGAGGATCTGAGCCCTAGGACCATGCCTCAGGACTATCTGGCATGATGACTCCTTGCTGTCCCCAGTCCACCTGGCCGTGCTGCTGCTCTAGTTTCAACTGTTGTGCCTGCTGCTATGGAACCCTGACCTGTTCACTGGACTTGATACCTGTCCCAGACCTGCTGTTTTTAACTCTCTAGAGACAGCAGGAGCGGTAGAGATACTCTGAATGATCGGCTATGAAAAACCAACTGACATTTACTCCTGAGGTGCTGACCTGTTGCACTCTCGACAACTACTGTGATTATTATTATTTGACCATGCTGGTCATTTATGAACATTTTAACATCTGGGCCATGTTCTGTTATAATCTCCACCCGGCACAGCCAGAAGAGGACTGGCCACCCCTCATAGCCTGGTTCCTCTCTAGGTTTCTTCCTAGGTTTTGGCCTTTCTAGGGAGTTTTTCCTAGCCACTGTGCTTCTACACCTGCATTGCTTGCTGTTTGGGGTTTTAGGCTGGGTTTCTGTACAGCACTTTGAGATATCAGCTGATGTAAGTCAATTTGATTTGAATTGAAGGGGTGGACAGTAGCGTTGACCCAGTTGATTCTCAGTCTGCTGACATCCATCAAAGATTCATTTTGGAATCAACCAATGCTTGAAACCCTAGGCCTATATCGTCTATTTCTGGTTGAATCCAGGGTTGAATTGAAACAATAGCTCTGTTTAGTGACTATTGAATTATGCCATTTGTGGGCAATTAGACATTCAATAGACACAATTAGTTATAATGCACATACGAAAATCAGAAGTGGCACACAGATCGTTAGGATGAATTGTAAATAGACACTCGACACAAAAAAGGTTCCCAACCGCTGCTCTAAATGCCCTTTACTCCACACACAGAAACCCATACAAGTCCCTCCCTAATCCTCCCTTTGGCAAATCAGACCATAACTCCATACTCCTGCTTCCTGTTTACAAGCAAAAACTCAAACAGGAAGTACCAGTGACACTGTCTATACTGAACTGGTCCGATGAAGCGGATGCTAAGCTACAGGACTGTTTCGCTAGCACAGACTGGAATATGTTCCGGGATTCATCTGATAACATTGAGGAGTTTTACACATTAGTCGCCGGCTTCATTAATATGTGCATCGATGACGTCGTCCCCACGTCGTCAGTTACTATAGAACACACGGTCAACAGGTTACTACAACAACACATTCATCACATCAGCCAAGTCTCACTTCAGCCCAAAGCACATGCACATACGTGCAAGACAGCAATCAAATGGTATACACTAGATCAAATGGTATACACTAGATCAAATGGTATGAACTAGATCAAATGGTATACACTAGATTAAATGGTATGAACTAGATTAAATGGTATACACTATATTAAATGGTATACACTAGATTAAATGGTATGAACTAGATTAAATGGTATACACTAGATTAAATGGTATGAACTAGATTAAATGGTATACACTAGATTAAATGGTATGAACTAGATTAAATGGTATGAACTAGATTAAATGGTATACACTAGATTAAATGGTATGAACTAGATTAAATGGTATGAACTAGATTAAATGGTATACACTAGATTAAATGGTATGAACTAGATTAAATGGTATACACTAGATTAAATGGTATGAACTAGATTAAATGGTATACACTAGATCAAATGGTATGAACTAGATTAAATGGTATACACTAGATTAAATGGTATACACTAGATTAAATGGTATACACTAGATTAAATGGTATGAACTAGATTAAATGGTATACACTAGATTAAATGGTATGAACTAGATTAAATGGTATGAACTAGATTAAATGGTATACACTAGATTAAATGGTATACACTAGATTAAATGGTATGAACTAGATTAAATGGTATACACTAGATTAAATGGTATGAACTAGATTAAATGGTATACACTAGATTAAATGGTATACACTAGATCATTTTACATTTACATTACATTTAAGTCATTTAGCAGACGCTCTTATCCAGAGCGACTTACAAATTGGTGCATTCACCTTATGACATCCAGTGGGACAGTCACTTAACAATAGTGCATCTAAAACTTAGGGGGGGGGGGGGTGAGAGGGATTACTTATCCTATCCTAGGTATTCCTTAAAGAGGTGGGGTTTCAGGTGTCTCCGGAAGGTGGTGATTGACTCCGCTGTCCTGGCGTCGTGAGGGAGTTTGTTCCACCATTGGGGGGCCAGGGCAGCGAACAGTTTTGACTGGGCTGAGCGGGAGCTGTACTTCCTCAGTGGGAGGGAGGCGAGCAGGCCAGAGGTGGATGAACGCAGTGCCCTTGTTTGGGTGTAGGGCCTGATCAGAGCCTGGAGGTACTGAGGTGCCGTTCCCCTCACAGCTCCGTAGGCAAGCACCATGGTCTTGTAGCGGATGCGAGCTTCAACTGGAAGCCAGTGGAGAGAACGGAGGAGCGGGGTGACGTGAGAGAACTTGGGAAGGTTGAACACCAGACGGGCTGCGGCGTTCTGGATGAGTTGAAGGGGTTTAATGGCACAGGCAGGGAGCCCAGCCAACAGCGAGTTGCAGTAATCCAGACGGGAGATGACAAGTGCCTGGATTAGGACCTGCGCCGCTTCCTGTGTGAGGCAGGGTCGTACTCTGCGGATGTTGTAGAGCATGAACCTACAGGAACGGGCCACCGCCTTGATGTTGGTTGAGAACGACAGGGTGTTGTCCAGGATCACGCCAAGGTTCTTGGCGCTCTGGGAGGAGGACACAATGGAGTTGTCAACCGTGATGGCGAGATCATGGAACGGGCAGTCCTTCCCCGGGAGGAAGAGCAGCTCCGTCTTGCCGAGGTTCAGCTTGAGGTGGTGATCCGTCATCCACACTGATATGTCTGCCAGACATGCAGAGATGCGATTCGCCACCTGGTCATCAGAAGGGGGAAAGGAGAAGATTAATTGTGTGTCGTCTGCATAGCAATGATAAGAGAGACCATGTGAGGTTATGACAGAGCCAAGTGACTTGGTGTATAGCGAGAATAGGAGAGGGCCAAGAACAGAGCCCTGGGGGACACCAGTGGTGAGAGCGTGTGGTGAGGAGACAGATTCTCGCCACGCCACCTGGTAGGAGCGACCTGTCAGGTAGGACGCAATCCAAGCGTGGGCCGCGCCGGAGATGCCCAACTCGGAGAGGGTGGAGAGGAGGATCTGATGGTTCACAGTATCGAAGGCAGCCGACAGATCTAGAAGGATGAGAGCAGAGGAGAGAGAGTTAGCTTTAGCAGTGCGGAGCGCCTCCGTGATACAGAGGAGAGCAGTCTCAGTTGAATGACTAGTCTTGAAACCTGACTGATTTGGATCAAGAAGGTCATTCAGAGAGAGTTAGCGGGAGAGCTGGCCAAGGACGGCACGTTCAAGAGTTTTGGAGAGAAAAGAAAGAAGGGATACTGGTCTGTAATTGTTGACATCGGAGGGATCGAGTGTAGGTTTTTTCAGAAGGGGTGCAACTCTCGCTCTCTTGAAGACGGAAGGGACGTAGCCAGCGGTCAGGGATGAGTTGATGAGCGAGGTGAGGTAAGGGAGAAGGTCTCCGGAAATGGTCTGGAGAAGAGAGGAGGGGATAGGGTCAAGCGGGCAGGTTGTTGGGCGGCCGGCCGTCACAAGACGCGAGATTTCATCTGGAGAGAGAGGGAGAAAGAGGTCAGAGCACAGGGTAGGGCAGTGTGAGCAGAACCAGCGGTGTCGTTTGACTTAGCAAACGAGGATCGGATGTCGTCGACCTTCTTTTCAAAATGGTTGACGAAGTCATCTGCAGAGAGGGAGGAGGGGGGAGGGGGGCGGAGGATTCAGGAGGGAGGAGAAGGTGGCAAAGAGCTTCCTAGGGTTAGAGGCAGATGCTTGGAATTTAGCGTGGTAGAAAGTGGCTTTAGCAGCAGAGACAGAGGAGGAAAATGTAGAGAGGAGGGAGTGAAAGGATGCCAGGTCCGCAGGGAGGCGAGTTTTCCTCCATTTCCGCTCGGCTGCCCGGAGCCCTGTTCTGTGAGCTCGCAATGAGTCATCGAGCCACGGAGCGGGAGGGGAGGACCGAGCCGGCCTGGAGGATAGGGGACATAGAGAGTCAAGGGATGCAGAGAGGGAGGAGAGGAGGGTTGAGGAGGCAGAATCAGGAGATAGGTGGGAGAAGGTTTGAGCGGAGGGAAGAGATGATAGGATGAAAGAGGAGAGAGTAGCGGGTGAGAGAGAGCGAAGGTTGGGACGGCGCGATACCATCCGAGTAGGGGCAGTGTGGGAGGTGTTGGATGAGAGCGAGAGGGAAAAGGATACAAGGCAGTGGTCGGAGACTTGGAGGGGAGTTGCAATGAGGTTAGTGGAGGAACAGCATCTAGTAAAGATGAGGTCGAGCGTATTGCCTACACTAGATCAAATGGTATGAACTAGATTAAATGGTATACACTAGATTAAATGGTATACACTAGATTAAATGGTATACACTAGATTAAATGGTATGAACTAGATTAAATGGTATACACTAGATCAAATGGTATGAACTAGATTAAATGGTATACACTAGATTAAATGGTATGAACTAGATTAAATGGTATGAACTAGATTAAATGGTATACACTAGATTAAATGGTATACACTAGATCAAATGTTATACACTAGATTAAATGGTATGAACTAGATTAAATGGTATACACTAGATCAAATGTTATACACTAGATTAAATGGTATGAACTAGATTAAATGGTATACACTAGATTAAATGGTATACACTAGATTAAATGGTATACACTAGATTAAATGGTATGAACTAGATTAAATGGTATACACTAGATTAAATGGTATGAACTAGATTAAATGGTATACACTAGATTAAATGGTATGAACTAGATCAAATGGTATGAACTAGATTAAATGGTATACACTAGATTAAATGGTATACACTAGATTAAATGGTATGAACTAGATTAAATGGTATACACTAGATTAAATGGTATACACTAGATCAAATGGTATGAACTAGATTAAATGGTATACACTAGATTAAATGGTATGAACTAGATTAAATGGTATGAACTAGATTAAATGGTATACACTAGATCAAATGGTATGAACTAGATTAAATGGTATACACTAGATTAAATGGTATGAACTAGATTAAATGGTATGAACTAGATTAAATGGTATACACTAGATTAAATGGTATGAACTAGATTAAATGGTATGAACTAGATTAAATGGTATACACTAGATCAAATGGTATACACTAGATTAAATGGTATACACTAGATTAAATGGTATAAACTAGTGGTTCATTGATAAATGTGTTATTTAAACAGAAGAATCCAAGTGAATGTTAGACCTGACTGACACCTACACCTGTCTGTTTACCTCTCATTATGAATATGTTATTGTGTTGACCCCAGGGAAGCATTACCTGTTGTTGTGTTGACCCCAGGGAAGCATTACCTGTTGTTGTGTTGACCCCAGGGAAGCATTACCTGTTGTTGTGTTGACCCCAGAGAGAAGCATTACCTGTTGTTATGGATACGTTGTGTTGACCCCAGAGAGAAGCATTACCTGTTGTTGTGTTGACCCCAGAGAGAAGCATTAACTGTTGTTATGGATAAGTTTTGTTGACCCCAGAGAGAAGCATTACCTGTTGTTATGGATACGTTGTGTTGACCCCAGAGAGAAGCATTACCTGTTGTTATGGATACGCTGTGTTGACCCCAGAGAGAAGCATTACCTGTTGTTATGGATACGCTGTGTTGACCCCAGAGAGAAGCATTACCTGTTGTTATGGATACGTTGTGTTGACCCCAGAGAGAAGCATTACCTGTTGTTATGGATATGTTGTGTTGACCCCAGAGAAGCATTACCTGTTGTTATGGATACGCTGTGTTGACCCCAGAGAGAAGCATTATCTGTTGTTATGGATACGCTGTGTTGACCCCAGAGAGAAGCATTACCTGTTGTTATGGATACGTTGTTGTGTTGACCCCAGAGAGAAGCATTACCTGTTGTTATGGATACGTTGTGTTGACCCCAGAGAGAAGCATTACCTGTTGTTGTGTTGACCCCAGAGAGAAGCATTACCTGTTGTTATGGATACGCTGTGTTGACCCCAGAGAGAAGCATTACCTGTTGTTATGGATACGCTGTGTTGACCCCAGAGAGAAGCATTACCTGTTGTTTTGCCAATTGGCAACCCATTCCTTATGGGATTAATTGACACAAACAAACTGTGGTAATTAAATGATAATTCTTCTTCTGGTGTTCTCTGCATTAAAGGTAAAAACCAATACATAATAGTAAATTAAGCTATCCAAACCATAATTACATCCTTAGGGCAGTTAAATAATCTGCATACATATGTACATGTACAGTACCAGTCAAACAGTTTGGACACCTACTCATTCAAGGCTTTTTATTTATTTCTACTATTGTCTACATTGTAGAATAATAGTGAAGTTAACAACACTATGAAATAAAACATATGGAATCATGTAGTAACCAAAAAAAGTGTTTCAAAAAATCTAAATATATTTTGGATTTCTAGATTCTTCAAAGTAGCCACCCTTAGGAACACATCTCAGGTTGTATTTCCACCTTCTTGATTGGGGCGGCAGGGTAGCCTAGTGGTTAGAGTGGAGGGGCGGCAGGGTAGCCTAGTGGTTAGAGTGGAGGGGCGGCAGGGTAGCCTAGTGGTTAGAGTGGAGGGGCAGCAGGGTAGCCTAGTGGTTAGAGTGGAGGGGCGGCAGGGTAGCCTAGTGGTTAGAGTGGAGGGGCGGCAGGGTGGCCTAGTGGTTAGAGTGGAGGGGCGGCAGGGTAGCCTAGTGGTTAGAGTGGATGGGCGGCAGGGTGGCCTAGTGGTTAGAGTGGATGGGCGGCAGGGTGGCCTAGTGGTTAGAGTGGAGGGGCGGCAGGGTGGCCTAGTGGTTAGAGTGGATGGGCGGCAGGGTGGCCTAGTGGTTAGAGGGGAGGGGCGGCAGGGTAGCCTAGTGGTTAGAGGGGAGGGGCGGCAGGGTAGCCTAGTGGTTAGAGGGAGGGGCGGCAGGGTAGCCTAGTGGTTAGAGGGAGGGGCGGCAGGGTAGCCTAGTGGTTAGAGTGGAGGGGTGGCAGGGTAGCCTAGTGGTTAGAGTGGAGGGGCGGCAGGGTAGCCTAGTGGTTAGAGTGGAGGGGCGGCAGGGTGGCCTAGTGGTTAGAGTGGAGGGGCGGCAGGGTAGCCTAGTGGTTAGAGTGGAGGGGCGGCAGGGTAGCCTAGTGGTTAGAGGGGAGGGGCGGCAGGGTGGCCTAGTGGTTAGAGTGGAGGGGCGGCAGGGTAGCCTAGTGGTTAGAGTGGAGGGGCGGCAGGGTAGCCTAGTGGTTAGAGTGGAGGGGCGGCAGGGTAGCCTAGTGGTTAGAGTGTAGGGGCGGCAGGGTAGCCTAGTGGTTAGAGTGTAGGGGCGGCAGGGTAGCCTAGTGGTTAGAGTGTAGAGGCGGCAGGGTAGCCTAGTGGTTAGAGTGTAGAGGCGGCAGGGTAGCCTAGTGGTTAGAGTGTAGGGGCGGCAGGGTAGCCTAGTGGTTAGAGTGGAGGGGCGGCAGGGTAGCCTAGTGGTTAGAGTGGAGGGGCGGCAGGGTAGCCTAGTGGTTAGAGTGGAGGGGCGGCAGGGTAGCCTAGTGGTTAGAGTGGAGGGGCGGCAGGGTGGCCTAGTGGTTAGAGTGGAGGGGCGGCAGGGTGGCCTAGTGGTTAGAGTGGAGGGGCGGCAGGGTAGCCTAGTGGTTAGAGGGAGGGGCGGCAGGGTAGCCTAGTGGTTAGAGTGGAGGGGCGGCAGGGTAGCCTAGTGGTTAGAGGGAGGGGCGGCAGGGTGGCCTAGTGGTTAGAGTGGAGGGGCGGCAGGGTGGCCTAGTGGTTAGAGGGAGGGGCGGCAGGGTAGCCTAGTGGTTAGAGGGAGGGGCGGCAGGGTAGCCTAGTGGTTAGAGTGGAGGGGCGGCAGGGTAGCCTAGTGGTTAGAGTGGAGGGGCGGCAGGGTGGCCTAGTGGTTAGAGTGTTGAACTAGTAACCAGCAGGGTGGCCTAGTGGTTAGAGTGTTGAACTAGTAACCAGCAGGGTGGCCTAGTGGTTAGAGTGGAGGGGCGGCAGGGTAGCCTAGTGGTTAGAGTGTTGAACTAGTAACCAGCAGGGTGGCCTAGTGGTTAGAGTGGAGGGGCGGCAGGGTAGCCTAGTGGTTAGAGTGGAGGGGCGGCAGGGTAGCCTAGTGGTTAGAGTGTTGAACTAGTAACCAGCAGGGTGGCCTAGTGGTTAGAGTGGAGGGGCGGCAGGGTAGCCTAGTGGTTAGAGTGGAGGGGCGGCAGGGTAGCCTAGTGGTTAGAGTTGAGGGGCAGCAGGGTGGCCTAGTGGTTAGAGTGGAGGGGTGGCAGGGTAGCCTAGTGGTTAGAGTGGAGGGGCGGCAGGGTAGCCTAGTGGTTAGAGTGGAGGGGCGGCAGGGTGGCCTAGTGGTTAGAGTGGAGGGGCGGCAGGGTGGCCTAGTGGTTAGAGTGGAGGGGCGGCAGGGTGGCCTAGTGGTTAGAGTGGAGGGGCGGCAGGGTAGCCTAGTGGTTAGAGGGAGGGGCGGCAGGGTAGCCTAGTGGTTAGAGTGGAGGGGCGGCAGGGTGGCCTAGTGGTTAGAGTGTTGAACTAGTAACCAGCAGGGTGGCCTAGTGGTTAGAGTGGAGGGGCGGCAGGGTAGCCTAGTGGTTAGAGTGGAGGGGTGGCAGGGTAGCCTAGTGGTTAGAGTGGAGGGGCGGCAGGGTGGCCTAGTGGTTAGAGTGGAGGGGCGGCAGGGTGGCCTAGTGGTTAGAGTGGAGGGGCGGCAGGGTAGCCTAGTGGTTAGAGTGGAGGGGTGGCAGGGTAGCCTAGTGGTTAGAGTGGAGGGGTGGCAGGGTAGCCTAGTGGTTAGAGTGGAGGGGCGGCAGGGTAGCCTAGTGGTTAGAGTGGAGGGGTGGCAGGGTGGCCTAGTGGTTAGAGTGCAGGGGTGGCAGGGTGGCCTAGTGGTTAGAGGGAGGGGCGGCAGGGTAGCCTAGTGGTTAGAGGGAGGGGCGGCAGGGTGGCCTAGTGGTTAGAGTGGAGGGGCGGCAGGGTGGCCTAGTGGTTAGAGTGGAGGGGCGGCAGGGTGGCCTAGTGGTTAGAGTGGAGGGGCGGCAGGGTGGCCTAGTGGTTAGAGGGAGGGGCGGCAGGGTGGCCTAGTGGTTAGAGTGGAGGGGGCGGCAGGGTGGCCTAGTGGTTAGAGTGGAGGGGCGGCAGGGTGGCCTAGTGGTTAGAGTGGAGGGGCGGCAGGGTGGCCTAGTGGTTAGAGGGAGGGGCGGCAGGGTGGCCTAGTGGTTAGAGGGAGGGGCGGCAGGGTGGCCTAGTGGTTAGAGTGGAGGGGCGGCAGGGTGGCCTAGTGGTTAGAGTGGAGGGGTGGCAGGGTGGCCTAGTGGTTAGAGTGGAGGGGTGGCAGGGTGGCCTAGTGGTTAGAGTGGAGGGACGGCAGGGTAGCCTAGTGGTTAGAGCGTTGGACTAGTAACCAGCAGGGTGGCCTAGTGGTTAGAGTGGAGGGGCGGCAGGGTAGCCTAGTGGTTAGAGCGTTGAACTAGTAATCGAAAGGTTGCAAGTTCGAATCCCCGAGCTGACAAAGTACAAATCTGTCGTTCTGCCACTGAACAGGCAGTTAACCCACTGTTCCTAGGCCGTCATCTTTTTATCCAAAAATGAAATACTGCCCCTAGAGTCTTAACAGGTTCTTAACTGACTTGCCTAGTAAAATAAAATAAAAAATTGAGTTTGCACCCTGCAGTCATCCATTCCCACACTTCATCTTTTGGTGCGCTGCTTTGCATGTCTCTAATGTCTCTAATGTCTCTAATGTGTCCAAGGTCTATTTCCTAATCAGTTTAGGTTCTCTTGGCAGTCGCCTTAAGCAGCTCTTTTAATCTGTAAAGATTTTTCCATGTGCTTTAATTTTCAAAATCGCAACTTGTCCAGGTAAATGGAGAGCATACAGTAGAGCCATCACCTCTGGTCCATACTTCACAGGAGAGTATTCAGTAGAGCCATCACCCCTGGTCCATACTTCACAGGAGAGCATACAGTAGAGCCATCGCCTCTGGTCCATACTTCACAGGAGAGCATACAGTAGAGCCATCGCCTCTGGTCCATACTTCACAGGAGAGCATTCAGTAGAGCCATCACCTCTGGTCCATACTTCACAGGAGAGCATACAGTAGAGCCATCGCCTCTGGTCCATACTTCACAGGAGAGTATTCAGTAGAGCCATCACCTCTGGTCCATACTTCACAGGAGAGCATACAGTAGAGCCATCGCCTCTGGTCCATACTTCACAGGAGAGCATTCAGTAGAGCCATCACCTCTGGTCCATACTTCACAGGAACTCCCAGTGATGTCATTAATCATGTTTTTCCATATTTTTCTAAAATCATGGGTAACGACGAAAGCATACCTTGAATCTGTGTAAATATCAGCTGTTATTCCTTCAGCCTGTTTACATGTTTCTGTCAAAGCCACCAATTCTGCCACCTGTGCTGATGTTCCTGCAGGTAATGTTCCTTTCACTATCACATTGTCCATTGTAGTAACTGTCCAGCCCGCCTTCCTCACACCCCCATCCACAATGCTTGAACTGTCTGTGTCAAAGATGAACTCAGGGTTTTCCAAACAGATCAAATCAAATGTATTTATATAGCCCTTCGTACATCAACTGATATCTCAAAGTGCTGTACAGTAACCCAGCCTAAAACCCCAAACAGCAAGCAATGCAGGTGTAGCAGCACGGTGGCTAGGAAAAAAACTCCCTAGAAAGGCCAAACCTAGGAAGAAACCTAGAGAGGAACCAGGCTATGAGGGGTGGCCAGTCCTCTTCTGGCTGTGCCGGGTGGAGATTAGAAACCTAGAGAGGAACCAGGCTATGAGGGGTGGCCAGTCCTCTTCTTGCTGTGCCGGGTGGAGATTAGAAACCTAGAGAGGAACCAGGCTATGAGGGGTGGCCAGTCCTCTTCTGGCTGTGCCCGGTGGAGATTAGAAACCTAGAGAGGAACCAGGCTATGAGGGGTGGCCAGTCCTCTTCTGGCTGTGCCGGGTGGAGATTAGAAACCTAGAGAGGAACCAGGCTATGAGGGGTGGCCAGTCCTCTTCTGGCTGTGACTCTTGGTGAACCCATCAGAAAGCTGATCCAAAACCGACCCACAACAGTTGTGTGGCATCTGGAGGAAGCATCAGAGTAGATGATTTACATGGTGTTGTTGTATGATGATGTTAGGAGCCTCCAACACCGTCGACCATTTGTTCCAAGGAGCAGCTGTGACCTGTGCAGCTCCACTGTCATTGTCATAAGAGTATGAACAGCATGTGGACACTTGATGGTAAGATGTTTATGGAGAACAAGCGATGGCACCATTGACACAGCGACGTCAGTAGACTGCATAGCTCTGAGACAGGAACCTCATCCCAACGCCACATCATCCAGTTTCTTTGAATAAAAACCCTTCAAGTTTCTCTTCTACTGAACGAGTCACATGGGAACCTGCACAACTCTGATAACAGATGGTGTATCATGTTGTTTGACATCCCTGTCCAGTAGTTAGTTAGTTTAGTTTTGTCTCTCCCAGTCAGTAGTAACATCGTGTGTGTTTAACCACCTTCTGATCTAAACTTTTTTTCAAATTTGACAAAAAGTTATTTTGGTTTTTGAACACATCTCTCTCCAATTGTTGGTTGCGTTGGTCAGACACTTAAGGAAAACATGTTTGGCTCTCCATCCATCGGCCACATCTTGCTCTTCCCCCCCTCACAGCTCTATAAACCTGGTCTTCATGTACACCTTGTTCACGTTTGTTCAAAACAAAGGCTAACAGTGTGGAAGAGATTTAAACATTATTGTTGTCTATCAACAATAACAAGCCTCTGAGGTCTGACAAGTTGGATGGAAAGTTACTGAGGATAATAGCGGACGATTTTGCCACATCTTCATTCTAAGCCTACTAGAGAGTGTGTCCCCTCAGGCCTGGAGGGAAGCTAAAGTCATTCTGCTACCTAAGAATAGTAAAGCCCCCTTTACTGGCTCAAATAGCCGACCAATCAGCCTGTTACCAACCCTTTGTAAACTTCTGGAAAAAATAGTGTTTGACCAGATACAATGCTATTTTACAGTAAACAAAAAACACTTATAGGGAAGGACATTCAACAGGCACAGCCCTTACACAAATGACTGATGATTGGCTGAGAGAAACTGATGATAAAAAGATTGGTGGGGGAGACTCTCTTGTTAGACTTCAGTGCAGCTTTTGATATTATCGATCATAGTCTGGTGCTGGGAAAACGTATGTGTTATGGCTTTACATCCGCTGCTATAACATGGATAAAGAGTTACCTGTCTAACAGAACACAGAGGGTGTTCTTTAATGGAAGCCTATCAAATATAATCCAGTTAGAATCAGGAATTCCACAGGGCAGCTTTAGGCTTCATACCCACATCTCACGGAGTCTTTCACCATTCATTCAACTGTTTTGGGAGGTGCTGATTTGTGTGTGATTACTGTCACTGGGGGTTTGTCTTCACTCACTTTTACAGCCTGTGTTCTTGTTGGCCTAAGATATCGTTCGTCACCGCTGTCAGAATCTGTTGACTCAAGGCCAGGCAGTGCTGACCAGATGCCTTAAACCTGAGCAACTCAGCCTGAGGGTAGATTAAGGGAACAAAGAGCCCATAGGAGGAAGCCAAGTCTGCCTTCACGACCTTTGCCTCCTGTAATTGGAGGAATTTCGCCTTTTAAGATTTTTATCTGTTTACCAAGGCCCCTCAAACTCTATCTCTCTGCAATCCTATCGTGATTATCAATAAATCATTTCTCATCCCTTTTTCTTATTTCACATAATACAGTTAAAGACCATTGTGTCTTTTTTAATGAGTTAGACATTCTCTGTATTTTTCCCCAAGCTTTTTGTATATCAGACAGATTTAATCTTAAATCTTAAATCAACAGAATATTTATTTATTATCTCTTGCCTACACTTCTCTACTTTGAAATGGTTATTCACTAGACAGTGAATTTAAAATATAGTTTCATGTTCATATCCGGAGGAGCTGTTCCGCCCTTCTCCAGAGTGGTTCTCACTTAAAATGGCATTAACTTCAAAATATGTATAATATATAATACCGTTCAGAAGTTTGGGGTCATTTAGAAATGTCCTTGTTTTTTAAATAAAAGCACTTTTTTTGTCCATTAAAATAATATCAAATTGATCAGAAATACAGTGTAGACATTGTTAATGTTGTAAATGAAACTGCTGATTTTTAATGGAATATCTACATAGGTGTATAGAGGCCCATTATCAGCAACCTTCACTCCTGTGTTCCAATGGCACGTTGTGTTAGCTAATCCAAGTTTATCATTTTAAAAGGCTAATTGATCATTAGAAAACCCTTTCACAATTATGTTAGCACAGCTAAAAACTGTTGTTCTGATTGAAAAAGCAATAATACTGCCCTTTTTTAGACTAGTTGAGTATCTGGAGCGTCAGCATTTGTGGGTTCAATTACAGGCTCAAAATGTCCAGAAACAAAGTACTTTCTTCTGAAACTCATCGGTCTACTCTTGTTCTGAGAAATAAAGACGATTCGATGCAAGCAATTGCCAAGAAACTGAAGATCTCGTACAACGCTGTGTACTACTCCATTCACAGAACAGCGCAAACTGGCTCTAACCAGAATAGAAAGAGGAGTGGGAGGCCCCTGTGGACAACTGAGCATGAGGACAAGTGCATTAGAGTGTCTAGTTTGAGAAACAGACGCCTCACAAGTCCTCAATTGGCAGCTTATTTAAATAGTACCTGCAAAACACCAGTCTCAACATCAACAGTGAAGAGACGACTCCGGGATGCTGGCCTTCTAGGCAGAGCCTCCCTACCACTGAGGAAGTACAGCTCCCGCTCAGCCCAGTCAAAACTGTTCGCTGCTCTGGCCCCCCAATGGTGGAACAAACTCCCTCACGACGCCAGGACAGCGGAGTCAATCACCACCTTCCGGAGACACCTGAAACCCCACCTCTTTAAGGAATACCTAGGATAGGATAAGTAATCCTTCTCACCCCCCTTAAAAGATTTAGATGCACTATTGTAAAGTGACTGTTCCACTGGATGTCATAAGGTGAATGCACCAATTTGTAAGTCGCTCTGATAAGAGCGTCTGCTAAATGACTTAAATGTAAATGTAAATGTAAAAAGCCATATCTCAGACTGGCCAATAAAAAGTGAAGATTAGACTGGGCAAAAGAACACAGACACTGGACAGAGGAACTCTGTTTTGTGCTTCTGCCATGTTGTGTTGCTACCATGTTGTTGTCATGTTGTGCTGCTACCATGTTATTTTGATACCATGTTGTTCTGCTACCATGTTATTCTGCTACCATGTTGTCCTGCTACCATGCTGTGCTACCATGCTGTGCTGCCATGTTGTTCTGCTACCATGTTGTTCTGCTACCATGTCGTGCTGCTACCATGTTATTTTGATACCATGTTGTTCTGCTACCATGTTATTCTGCTACCATGTTGTCCTGCTACCATGCTGTGCTACCATGCTGTGCTGCCATGTTGTTCTGCTACCATGTTATTTTGATACCATGTTGTTCTGCTACCATGTTATTCTGCTACCATGTTGTCCTGCTACCATGCTGTGCTACCATGCTGTGCTGCCATGGTGTTCTTCTACCATGTTGTTCTTTTACCATGCTGTGCTGCCATGGTGTTCTGCTACCATGTTGTGCTGCCATGGTGTTCTTCTACCATGTTGTTCTTCTACCATGTTGTTGTCATGTTCTTCTACCATGTTGTTCTTCTACCATGTTGTTGTCATGTTCTTCTACCATGTTGTTCTTCTACCATGTTGTTCTTCTACCATGCTGTGCTGCCATGCTGTTCTTCTACCATGTTGTGCTACCATGTTGTTGTTCTACCATGTTGTGCTACCATGTTATTCTTCTACCATGTTGTGCTGCTGCCATGTTATTCTGCTACCATGTTGTGCTGCTACCATGTTATTCTGTTACCATGTTGTTGTCATGTTGTTCTGCCATGTTGTGCTGCTACCATGTTGTGCTGCTACCATGTTATTCTGCTACCATGTTGTTGTCATGTTGTTCTGCCATGTTGTTCTTCTACCATGTTGTGCTGCTACCATGTTATTCTTCTACCATGTTGTTGTCATGTTGTGTTGCTACCATGTTGTTGTCATGTTGTGCTTCTACCATGTTGTGTTGCTACCATGTTGTTGTCATGTTGTGTTGCTGCCATGTTGTGCTGCTGCCATGTTGTGATGCTGCCATGTTGTGCTGCTGCCATGTTGTGTTGCTACCATGTTGTTGTCATGTTGTGTTGCTGCCATGTTGTTGTCATGTTGTGTTGCTACCATGTTGTTGTCATGTTGTGTTGCTACCATGTTGTTGTCATGTTGTGTTGCTACCATGTTGTTGTCATGTTGTGTTGCTGCCATGTTGTTGTCATGTTGTGTTGCTGCCATGTTGTGCTGCTGCCATGTTGTGTTGCTGCCATGTTGTTGTCATGTTGTGTTGCTACCATGTTGTTGTCATGTTGTGTTGTTGTCATGTTGTGTTATCATGTGTTGCTGCCATGTTGTTGTCATGTTGTGTTGTTGTCATGTTGTGTTGTTGTCATGTTGTGTTTTTGCCATGCTAATGTGTTGTCTTAGGTCTCTATGTAGTGTTGTGTTGCTGTCATGTTGTGTTATCATGTGTTGCTGCCATGTTGTTGTCATGTTGTGTTGTTGTCATGTTGTGTTGTTGTCATGTTGTGTTTTTGCCATGCTAATGTGTTGTCTTAGGTCTCTATGTAGTGTTGTGTTGCTGCCATGTTGTGTTATCATGTGTTGCTGCCATGTTGTGCCGTTGCCATGTTGTGTTATGTGTTGTTGCCATGTTGTTGTCATGTTGTGTTATCATGTGTTGCTGCCATGCTAATGTGTTGTCTTAGGTCTCTATGTAGTGTTGTGTTCTGTCTTGTCGTGATGTATGTTTTGTACTATATTTTTATTGAATAAAAAAATAATAAATGTATTCCGTCTCCGCAGGAGGCCTTTTGGTAAGGGCATCATTGTAAATAAGACTCTAGGCTGTAATCGCTGCCAAAGGTGCTTCAGCAAAGTACCGAGTAGAATGGAAATGTGATATTCCAGTTTTTTATTTATAAATTTGCCCAAAATTGATCAAAATCTGTTTTTGGTTTGTCATTATGGGATATTGTGTGTTGATTGACTAGGGGGGGAAACAATTTAATATATTTTAGAATAAGGCTGTAACTTAACAAAATGTAGAAAAGGGGTCTGAATACTTTCCGAATGACCTGTATTAGGGAGAGGCACATGGGCTACTAACAGCTAACTACACAACAAGACAGCACTGAGCTCGGCTGAGACACCAGCCTTTGGAGCTGCCTGACTCAAGAAAGCACTGAGCTCGGCTGAGACACCTGCCTTTGGAGCTGCCTGACTCAAGAAAGCACTGAGCTCGGCTGAGACACCTGCCTTTGGAGCTGCCTGACTCAAGAAAGCACTGAGCTCGGCTGAGACACCTGCCTTTGGAGCTGCCTGACTCAAGAAAGCACTGAGCTCGGCTGAGACACCAGCCTTTGGAGCTGCCTGACTCAAGAAAGCACTGAGCTCAGCTGAGACACCTGCCTTTGGAGCTGCCTGACTCAAGACAGAGACCATGTTCGTGTGATTTAAATGTTGTTTGCAAACTGATATGTGACACGTATTAATGCCAAAATAAACAGGCCTAAACAGCCTGTCTACAGATGAAGAGGTCCCAATGAAGAGCAGTGGCTCTCAGTCCTGGGGACTCAAAGGGGCCTGTCTACAGATGAAGAGGTCCCAATGACGAGCAGTGGCTCTCAGTCCTGGGGACTCAAAGGGGCCTGTCTACAGATGAAGAGGTCCCAATGAAGAGCAGTGGCTCTCAGTCCTGGGGACTCAAAGGGGCCTGTCTACAGATGAAGAGGTCCCAATGAAGAGCAGTGGCTCTCAGTCCTGGGGACTCAAAGGGGCCTGTCTACAGATGAAGAGGTCCCAATGACGAGCAGTGGCTCTCAGTCCTGGGGACTCAAAGGGGCCTGTCTACAGATGAAGAGGTCCCAATGAAGAGCAGTGGCTCTCAGTCCTGGTCCTGGGGACTCAAAGGGGCCTGTCTACAGATGAAGAGGTCCCAATGAAGAGCAGTGGCTCTCAGTCCTGGGGACTCAAAGGGGCCTGTCTACAGATGAAGAGGTCCCAATGAAGAGCAGTGGCTCTCAGTTCTGGGGACTGAAAGGGGCCTGTCTACAGATGAAGAGGTCCCAATGAAGAGCAGTGGCTCTCAGTCCTGGGGACTCAAAGGGGCCTGTCTACAGATGAAGAGGTCCCAATGAAGAGCAGTGGCTCTCAGTCCTGGTCCTGGGGACTCAAAGGGGCCTGTCTACAGATGAAGAGGTCCCAATGAAGAGCAGTGGCTCTCAGTCCTGGGGACTCAAAGGGGCCTGTCTACAGATGAAGAGGTCCCAATGAAGAGCAGTGGCTCTCAGTCCTGGGGACTCAAAGGGGCCTGTCTACAGATGAAGAGGTCCCAATGAAGAGCAGTGGCTCTCAGTCCTGGTCTTGGAGACTCAAAGGAGCCTGTCTACAGATGAAGAGGTCCCAATGAAGAGCAGTGGCTCTCAGTCCTGGTCCTGGGGACTCAAAGGGGCCTGTCTACAGATGAAGAGGTCCCAATGAAGAGCAGTGGCTCTCAGTCCTGGTCCTGGGGACTCAAAGGGGCCTGTCTACAGATGAAGAGGTCCCAATGAAGAGCAGTGGCTCTCAGTCCTGGGGACTCAAAGGGGCCTGTCTACAGATGAAGAGGTCCCAATGAAGAGCAGTGGCTCTCAGTCCTGGGGACTGAAAGGGGCCTGTCTACAGATGAAGAGGTCCCAATGAAGAGCAGTGGCTCTCAGTCCTGGGGACTCAAAGGGGCCTGTCTACAGATGAAGAGGTCCCAATGAAGAGCAGTGGCTCTCAGTCCTGGTCCTGGGGACTCAAAGGGGCCTGTCTACAGATGAAGAGGTCCCAATGAAGAGCAGTGGCTCTCAGTCCTGGTCCTGGGGACTCAAAGGGGCCTGTCTACAGATGAAGAGGTCCCAATGAAGAGCAGTGGCTCTCAGTCCTGGGGACTCAAAGGGGCCTGTCTACAGATGAAGAGGTCCCAATGAAGAGCAGTGGCTCTCAGTCCTGGTCCTGGGGACTCAAAGGGGCCTGTCTACAGATGAAGAGGTCCCAATGAAGAGCAGTGGCTCTCAGTCCTGGGGACTCAAAGGGGCCTGTCTACAGATGAAGAGGTCCCAATGAAGAGCAGTGGCTCTCAGTCCTGGTCTTGGAGACTCAAAGGAGCCTGTCTACAGATGAAGAGGTCCCAATGAAGAGCAGTGGCTCTCAGTCCTGGTCTTGGAGACTCAAAGGGGCACATTGTTGTTGTTGCCTCAGCACTGCACAGCTGATTCCAATGATCACGTCATCGTCAAGCTTCCAGTGGTATTTATGTATTCATCTGTGATGCTGTCCTTGATGTGATCCTTCTGTATGTGTGCCCATCCAATGTTATCACCACTACAATGACCTGGTGATGTAAAAGTCTGTTACCGTTACCGTGTAGGACACTGCAAGGTTGTGTGACCAGGGCCATCTGGGACTGTCTCCTGGAGGAATTCATGTGTGTGTGAACCCTACCGGTGTCCTGCATAACTTCCTGAGGATGGACACGAGCACCAGGAGGGGATCTCCATGTGCCAGAGGAGAGGTCTGCTGCTCTGCAGGATGTTTCAAGGATGGGAGGGGATCTCCATGTGCCAGAGGAGAGGTCTGCTGCTCTGCAGGATGTTTCAAGGATGGGAGGGGATCTCTGTTACGCCCCTGAAAACAGGGGAGAAATAATCACGAGAGTGATACGGTGTTGTATTCTCAAGTCAACATTTAGTTCAATCATTTCACAAAAGTAACACATTACATAACAGAAAACCCATTATACAAATAACACAGCAACATATCTTATTAACAACACGCATGTTCATTCACAATCGACATAAAATGGCAGCTACTCTCAGTACGACGCTATCCTTCACTTCAACCGAGCAGGGCTAATATTACTCTCTTCAAACTTAACTCTAACTTCCTCAAGACGTTACTAAAACACACCTTAAACACTCTTGACATGTTCGCTAGTTATAACATTTAAATTACTATTTTTATCATCAATAAAGTACCTGAAAACAGGGGAGAAATAATCACGAGAGTGATACGGTGTTGTATTCTCAAGTCAACATTTAGTTCAATGAGAAAAGACCGCGAATTTCCCCAGGAATATGGGTGGAGACTAGAGCAATCGATCTCCGGCTCATAGATTAAGAGCATTTCGTAGATCACAGATTAACACTTTTAGGCACCACAAAATAAAGTAATCAATATAACGTTTACACATTACTCTCACAATTCGTACCCTTTGACAGATTTGAACTTTAACACAATTATATGAATGTTATCAATCTCTATCAACTAATACTGAATGCATCTTTTTAACCTTAGATGTTTTAAGATCCTCACATACTATGAACTTACTAATACTTTTCAATGTATAACAGGCTATGAATATGTCCTTTAACCTGTCACATCTCCATGTGCCAGAGGAGAGGTCTGCTGCTCTGCAGGATGTTTCAAGGATGGGAGGGGATCTCCATGTGCCAGAGGAGAGGTCTGCTGCTCTGCAGGATGTTTCAAGGATGGGGGTCAACAATGCACCGCTGTTATTCTGGCTGTCTGACGTGACTAAGTTGGCCGTAGTTGGCTAGTTAGAAAGCAAGGTGCTAACACCACCAGTTGTTCCTCCCATTAACACATCTAACACCACCAGTTGTTCCTCCCATTAACACATCTAACACCACCAGTTGTTCCTCCCATTAACACATCTAACACCACCAGTTGTTCCTCCCATTAACACATCTAACACCACCAGTTGTTCCTCCCATTAACACATTAACACCACCAGTTGTTCCTCCCATTAACACATCTAACACCACCAGTTGTTCTTCACATCTAACACATCTAACACCACCAGTTGTTCCTCCCATTAACACATCTAACACCACCAGTTGTTCTTCACATCTAACACCACCAGTTGTTCTTCACATCTAACACCACCAGTTGTTCCTCCCATTAACACATCTAACACCACCAGTTGTTCTTCACATCTAACACATCTAACACCACCAGTTGTTCCTCCCATTAACACATCTAACACCACCAGTTGTTCTTCACATCTAACACCACCAGTTGTTCTTCACATCTAACACCACCAGTTGTTCCTCCCATTAACACATCTAACACCACCAGTTGTTCTTCACATCTAACACCACCAGTTGTTCCTCACATTAACACCACCAGTTGTTCCTCACATTAACACCACCAGTTGTTCCTCCCATTAACACATCTAACACCACCAGTTGTTCTTCACATCTAACACCACCAGTTGTTCCTCCCATTAACACATCTAACACCACCAGTTGTTCTTCACATCTAACACCACCAGTTGTTCCTCACATTAACACCACCAGTTGTTCCTCACATTAACACCACCAGTTGTTCCTCACATCTAACACCACCAGTTGTTCCTCCCATTAACACATCTAACACCACCAGTTGTTCTTCACATCTAACACCACCAGTTGTTCCTCACATTAACACCACCAGTTGTTCCTCACATTAACACCACCAGTTGTTCCTCCCATTAACACATCTAACACCACCAGTTGTTCCTCCCATTAACACATCTAACACCACCAGTTGTTCCTCACATCTAACACCACCAGTTGTTCTTCACATCTAACACCACCAGTTGTTCCTCACATTAACACCACCAGTTGTTCCTCACATTAACACATCTAACACCACCACAACACTGACTGGCCACAAACACAATCCTGTTCAGGTAATTCTTGCATCAAAATAAAGTGCTGTTTATCTGATGGGTGAGGAAAATATTACCAGGATGATTTCAGTCACAAACATCTCATCTATGAACATGAGCTGAAGATTTATAGAGAAGGGAGGGAAGGAAATATATATATATATAGGGAATAGGGTTCTATAGGGCCCTGGTCTATAGTAGTGTACTATATAGGGAATAGGGTTCTATAGGGCCCTGGTCTATAGTAGTGATCATCTCATCTATGAACAGGAGCTGGAGATGTATAGAGAAGGGAGGGAAGGACATATATATATATATATATAGGGAATAGGGTTCTATAGGGCCCTGGTCTATAGTAGTGCACTATATAGGGAATAGGGTGCTATAGGGCTCTGGTCTATAGTAGTACACTATATAGGGAATAGGGCTCTGGTCTATAGTAGTACACTATATAGGGAATAGGGTTCTATAGGGCCCTGGTCTATAGTAGTGTACTATATAGGCAATAGGGTTCTGGTCTATAGTAGTACACTATATAGGAATAGGGTTCTGGTCTATAGTAGTATACTATATAGGGTATAGGGTTCTGGTCTATAGTAGTACACTATATAGGGAATAGGGCTATAGGGCCCTGGTCTATACTAGTGTACTATATAGAGAATAGGGTTCTGGTCTATAGTAGTACACTATATAGGAATAGGGCTCTGGTCTATAGTAGTACACTATATAGGGAATAGGGTTCTATAGGGCCCTGGTCTATAGTAGTGTACGCTCTGGATAAGAGCGTCTGCTAAATGACTTAAATGTAAATGTAATATAGGGAATAGGGTTCTATAGGGCCCTGGTCTATAGTAGTGATCATCTCATCTATGAACAGGAGCTGGAGATTTATAGAGAAGGGAGGGAAGGAAATATATATATATATATATATAGGGAATAGGGTTCTATAGGGCCCTGGTCTATAGTAGTGTACTATATAGGAATAGGTTCTATAGGGCCCTGGTCTATAGTAGTGATCATCTCATCTATGAACAGGAGCTGGAGATTTATAGAGAAGAGAGGGAAGGACATATTGCTTTGCATTCAATAAATCAAGGTACACAATGTTCTCAGGTAAACCATTTATTATCAAATGTAACTACGACACTGTGAAGGTTCAGGACATGGTATCATCCCAGTCTATGGGAACAATCAGAAATACAAACAAGGCTATTGTGCAGAGAGAGACGTTTTCTGTTGTGTCTGTACAACGCCTTGAATACACCAGTCTCCATGCGCTCAGACAGACAGACACAGAGGGTGCTCAACAAATGGCACTGTATTCCCTACATGGTGCTAACCATATTGGGCCCTGGTCTAAAGCAGTGCACTATATAGGGAATAGGGTTCTATAGGGCCCTGGTCTATAGTAGTGCACTATATAGGGAATAGGGTTCTGGTCTATAGTAGTGTACTATATAGGGAATAGGGTTCTATAGGGCCCTGGTCTAAAGCAGTGCACTATATAGGGAATAGGGTTCTATAGGGCCCTGGTCTATAGTAGTGCACTATATAGGGAATAGGGTTCTATAGGGCCCTGGTCTATAGTAGTGCATTATATAGGGAATAGGGTTCTGATCTATAGTAGTGTACTATATATAGGCAATAGGGTTCCATAGGTTTCTGGTCTAAAGTAGTGCACTATATAGGGAATATGGTTTTATAGGGCTCTAGTCCATAGTAGTATACTATATAGGGAATAGGGTTCTATAGGGCTCTGGTCTATAGTAGTGTACTATATAGGGAATAGGGTTCTATAGGGCTCTGGTCTATACTAGTGCACTATATAGGGAATAGGGTTCTATAGGGCTCTGGTCTATAGTAGTGCACTATATAGGGAATAGGGCTCTGGTCTATAGTAGTGTACTATATATAGGGAATAGGGTTCCATAGGGTTCTGGTCTAAAGTAGTGCACTATATAGGGAATATGGTTTTATAGGGCTCTAGTCTATAGTAGTGTACTATATAGGGAATAGGGTTCTATAGGGCTCTGGTCTATAGTAGTGTACTATATAGGGAATAGGGTTCTATAGGGCTCTGGTCTATACTAGTGCACTATATAGGGAATAGGGTTCTATAGGGCTCTGGTCTATAGTAGTGCACTATATAGGGAATAGGGCTCTGGTCTATAGTAGTGCACTATATAGGGAATAGGGTTCTATAGGGCTCTGGTCTATAGTAGTACACTATATAGGGAATAGGGTTCTATAGGGCTCTGGTCTATAGTAGTGCACTATATAGGGAATAGGGTTCTATAGGGCTCTGGTCTATAGTAGTGCACTATATAGGGAATAGGGCTTTGGTCTATAGTAGTGCACTACATTTGCATTTACATTTAAGTCATTTAGCAGACGCTCTTATCCAGAGCGACTTACAAATAGGGCTCTGGTCTAAAGTAGTGCACTATATAGGGAATAGGCTCTGGTCTAAAGTAGTGCACTATATAGGTATAGGATCCCATAGGGCTCTGGTCTAAAGTAGTGCACTATATAGGGAATAGGGCTCTGGTCTATAGTAGTGCACTATATAGGGAATAGGGCTCTGGTCTAAAGTAGTGCACTATATAGGGAATAGGGCTCTGGTCTATAGTAGTGCACTATATAGGGAATAGGGCTCTGTCTAAAGTAGTGCACTATATAGGGAATAGGGCTCTGGTCTAAAGTAGTGTACTATATAGGGAATAGGGCCCTGGTCTAAAGTAGTCACTATATAGGGAATAGGGCTCTGGTCTAAAGTAGTGTACTATATAGGGAATAGGGCTCTGGTCTAAAGTAGTGCACTATATAGGAATAGGGCTCTGGTCTAAAGTAGTGCACTATGTCTGGTCTAAAGTAGTGCACTATGTAGGGAATAGGGCTCTGGTCGAATGTAGTGCACTATGTCTGGTCTAAAGTAGTGCACTATATAGGGAATAGGGCTCTGGTCTAAAGTAGTGTACTATATAGGGAATAGGGCCCTGGTCTAAAGTAGTGCACTATATAGGAATAGGGCTCTGGTCAAAGTAGTGCACTATGTCTGGTCTAAAGTAGTGCACTATGTAGGGAATAGGGTGCCAATTGGGACGCAGTAGGGTCTGCGGCCAAATCCAAGGAAACAAAGAAAGCCACTTACCATCAGAATCAAGAAACAAAAAAAACATTTAAATGTTCATTAGAAGACTTTAAAAGCTCAGTAGTACACTACTCGCAACTTCCCTTTCACAGACACAGCTCTTCAGCTCAGCAAGGCAGCAGTAGGAGAGATGAGAGTGTCTGTGTGGTGTGTGTGTGCTAAAATAAACCCACAAAAACCTCACATGGGAATCTCTGTTGCTCTTCAGAGAAGATGTTTAGGTGAGAAGCAACATGTTGTCTCTGATAACACTACTACCACTGTGTTCTGTCTTCCCCCGTCTAGGCCTCTGGGTATTCACATCATAATAATTAACATGTTGTTTCTGCTAGGAAGGTCCTGTCATGGTAGCTAGGTCTCTGTCTGGGTTTAAACCACAGTCGTCTTCACAACACTGCATTAGCCTGCTGATCTTAAGCCACTAACTCACGCAACAGTACTCATTTGGTTTCCCAGACTAAGATTAAGACTAGTCCAAAGTGTTTATTTGCTGCAGGCTTAATCTGTGACCGGGAAACCAGCCCTAAGAGTTAGATGTTCCATTAGGTTGTGGATCTATCAACACATTGTTAGTCCCCACCTGCCGTGCTGTATCGTTGTAACTGACCCCTAACCCTTAGACAGGGCCAATGGACTGTTCAGGGTTGCATCCCAGATGGGACCCTTTGACCAGAGCTCTGTGGTGCATTATGTAGGAAAGACCCCAGGACAAGAAGATCCACTAGACAGGGTTGTTGGACCTTTGTGCTTTTTAGGAGAGGTAGAAGGTCAGAAAGATCTCACTGTCGTTAGAACTAGTCAAGCATTGAACTCCTTATATCATGTTAGAAAGAAATGGACAGAGACTTCGTCTGTTATCATGTCAGAAAGAGATGGAGACAGAGACTTCATCTGTTATCAAACTGTAATCATGTCAGAAAGAGATGGACAGAGACTTCATCTGTTATCTGTAACCTCCGTATACAAAAGGAGCCCAGATTGATATCAAACCCTCCATTGCTGATGTGGATTTATTTATTTTCCTTCGTGTGAACAACAGTTGTGTTGTGTTGTGCTGACATGTACAGTACCAGTCAAAAGTTTGTACCCACCTACTCATTCAAGGGCTTTTTTCTTTATTTTGACTATTTTCTACATTGTAGAATAATAGTGAAGACATTACAACTATGAAATAACACATATGGAATAATGTAGTAACCAAAACAGTTTTGGGATTCTTCAAATGACATTCTTCAAATGAAGGAGTTCCCACATATGCTGAGCACTTGCTGGCTGATTTTTTTCACTCTGTGGTCAAATTTGGACTCCAGACCAATGGACAGATTTCCACCAGTCTAATGTCCATTGTTCGTGTTTCTTGGCCCAAGCAAGTCTCTTCTTCTTATTGGTGTCATTTTGTAGTGGTTTCTTTGCAGAACTTCAACCATGAAGGCCTGATTGAACTCTGTGAATAATTTATTTGGGCTGTAATCTGAGGTGCAGTTAACCTAAATGAACTTATCCTTTGTGGCAGAGGTAACTCTGGGTCTTCCTTTCCTGTGGCAGTCTCATGAGAGCCAGTTTCATCATATCACAGCAGAGGTAACTCTGGGTCTTCTTTTCCTGTGATGGTCCTCATGAGAGCCAGTTTCATCATAGTGCTTGATGGTTTTTGAGACTGCACTTGAAGAAACTTTCAAACTTTCAAAATGTTCCAGATTGACTGACCTTCATGTCTTAAAGTAATGATGGACTGTCATTTCTCTTTCATATTTGAGCTGTTCTTGCCATAATATGGACTTGGTGTTTCACCAAATAGGGCCATCTTCTGTATGTCTCAACATAACTGATTGGCTCAAATACATTAAGGAAAGGAAAAATCCACACATTTTTACTTTTAACAAGGAACACCTGTTAATTGAAATGCATTCCAGGTGACTACCTCACGAAGCTGGTTGAGAGAATGTCAAGAGTGTCTAAAGCTGTCATCAAGGCAAAGAGTGTCTACTTTGATGAATGTGAAATATATTTTGATTTGTTAAAGACTTTGTTGGTTACTACATGATTCCATATGTGTCATTTCGTAGTTTCACTATTATTCTTCAATGTAGAAAACAGTAAAAATAAAGAAAAACCCTTGCTGTACTTCTAGTGCTGTGTTGGAGTTGAGATGCTGACAAGCAGGGCAGCAGGGCAGAAAAGAGTAACTACTGAAGTTTAGTGCCACTTCAGTAGGGTTCCATTTGGGATCCTTTGGAGCTCAGGACAGCCAGTTCATTTCAACATTCATAGGGGGGATGGTGAGGAGAGGGAGGAGGAGAGAGGACAGGAGGAGAGAGGAGGACAGGAGGAGAGAGAACAGGGTGAGAGAGGAGAGGTTTGGAGGAGAGAGGAGAGAGGGGATGAGGACAGGGGAGGATGAGAGTGGACAGGAGGAGGAGAGGAAGACAGGAGGAGAGAGAGAACAGGATGAGAGACGAGAGGTTTAGAGGAGATGAGGACAGGGGGAGGAGAAGAGGACAGGAGGAAGATGAGAGTGGACAGGAGGAGGACAGGAGGAAAGGAGGAGAGGGGGGGAGAGAGAACAGGATGAGAGGGAGAGGTTTAGGAGGACAGGAGGAGGAGGAGGAGGACAAGGAGAGTGGACAGGGAGGAGGAGGAGAGGACAGGAGGAGGAGGACAGGAGGAGGAGGAGAGGACAGAGGAGGAGAGGAGGACAGGAGGAGGAGAGGAGGACAAGGAGAGTGGACAGGAGGAGGAGAGGAGGACAGAGGAGGAGAGGACAGGAGGAGCAGGACAGGAGGAGAGGACAGGAGGAGGAGAGGAGGAGGAGGAGAGGACAGGAGGAGAGGACAGGAGAGGAGAGAGGAGGACAAGGAGAGTGGACAGGAGGAGGAGGAGAGGACAGGAGGGAGAGGACAGGAGGAGGAGGAGAGAGACAGGAGGAGAGGACAGGAGGAGGAGAGGACAGGAGGAGGAGGACAGGACAGAGGAGAGGACAGGAGGGAGGAGGACAGGACAGGAGGAGAGGACAGGAGGAGAGGACAGGAGGAGAGGAGGACAGAGGAGGACAGAGGAGGACAGGAGGAGGAAAGGAGGACAGGAGGAGGAGAGAGACAGGAGGAGAGGACAGGAGGAGGAGGAGGACAGGAGGAGGAGGACAGGGACAGGAGGAGAGGACAGGAGGAGGAGGAGAGGAGGACAGGAGGAGGAGGAGAGAGGAGGAAGGAGGACAGGAGGAGGAAAGGAGGACAGGAGGAGGAGGAGAGGACAGGAGAGAGGAGGGAGAAGAGAGGAGGGGAGCTATATGGACACTGGATGTGCACAGAGCATCAGTCTCACAGACCTTCAGTGACCTAGGGGTTAACAGGAGAGAACTAACACTAAACCCCCGGGAAAGATTACATTGCACATGGTGTTGGCTGGTTCGTCAGCCCTAGTTAGCACAGCCTCACTCTGAGGACAGTTAGTTTCCCCAGTCAGGACTCTGATCTAGGATCAGATTCTAGTCTTCTCCCCTGATGGGCCAGATCAGGATGAGCGGAAGCTGTTCTGATCCAGGACATGGTGTGTATTCAATAGCGCACACTGAAGCAAAATGTTTTTCAACGGAAAAAAGAAAACCCAATTCAGGTTTGTCCCTGTGTTTCTCTACCCGCTTGGTTCCCAGTGATTACACCCTGCCTCATCGAGATGACTGAACTGATGGAGTTGTAGGATGTGCCTCCGTAGGCTCTTCCCCTCCCCCTAGCCACACCTCTATGTTGACCCTGAAGACAGGCGAGGTCTTTAACAGGAAGTCAGCCGCGTCACGCTCCCCAACTCACGCAGCTTCCACATCAACAACCCCACCGTGCTGTCTGGACGGACTGACCAATCCAGGAGCAGCGCTGCCGTGGGGCTGCCAGGAGGGCGGGGTCATTGTCTGGGGTAGGGCCCCATTGGTTGGGGTGCCATTGGGGGTGGAGCTGTGTTTGGCCACCAGGTAGGTGAGACCCAGGTTCATAGCCAGCAGACACCAGTCCTTCCCCAGTGCATCAGGAGGGTCTAACAGACGACACAGTTTCCCCTGGCCAGCAGGCTGACCTCTGAGATGTGGACATCTGCACACAGACAACCCCTGACTATAGACTTCAGTACAGCCCAAGGCTAGATACTGCTGAAGCTCTCCCTGTAACCCCCATGGTGTTGGTGAGGCTGGTCTCTCTCTGGGTCTGGGCCTCAGGAAGTCTTTAGGCTGGTAGATCATGACGGGACCGTGATGCTCTCTGAGCTGCTGGGGGCTGAGGTAGTACCGGGCGGTGAGGAGGCCAGGGAGGGTGGAGGACAGGAGCGACTCTGTAATGGTAACCATGGTGTCCAGGAGGGTGTAACACTTGGCCCGTCTCGCTGTCGTGACCTCTGACCTGATCTCCACCCCTGGCCGTGGTTGACCAATAGGATCATGGCCTCCGCTCCGCCTTGGCTCACCTTTGCCCCATTGGTCCAGAGGCGGATGTCTCCGTCAGGCCCCTCCCCTGTGTCGTCCCTCAGGGCGCTGCTGGTGGCTCCAGCGACACAGGTTCACCTGGAGGTCAGAGGTCAGGAAACATGACAACAGCATACTATTCATTCTGGGAGAAGAAACATACCCAGAGCATCCCAGATGGCAGCATATTCAATAGGGACTGGGGAGTCATTCAGACAGTATTGGTAGGGACTGGGGAGTCATTCAGACAGTATTGGTAGGGACTGGGGAGTCATTCAGACAGTATTGGTAGGGACTGGGGAGTCATTCAGACAGTATTGGTAGGGACTGGGGAGTCATTCAGACAGTATTGACAGGGACTGGGGAGTCATTCAGACAGTATTGGTAGGGACTGGGGAGTCATTCAGACAGTATTGGTAGGGACTGGGGAGTCATTCAGACAGTATTGACAGGGACTGGGGAGTCATTCAGACAGTATTGACAGGGACTGGGGAGTCATTCAGACAGTATTGACAGGGACTGGGGAGTCATTCAGACAGTATTGACAGGGACTGGGAGTCATTCAGACAGTATTGGTAGGGACTGGGAGTCATTCAGACAGTATTGGTAGGGACTGGGGAGTCATTCAGACAGTATTGGTAGGGACTGGGGAGTCATTCAGACAGTATTGACAGGGACTGGGGAGTCATTCAGACAGTATTGACAGGGACTGGGGAGTCATTCAGACAGTATTGGTAGGGACTGGGGAGTCATTCAGACAGTATTGGTAGGGACTGGGAGTCATTCAGACAGTATTGACAGGGACTGGGGAGTCATTCAGACAGTATTGGTAGGGACTGGGGAGTCATTCAGACAGTATTGGTAGGGACTGGGGAGTCATTCAGACAGTATTGGTAGGGACTGGGGAGTCATTCAGACAGTATTGACAGGGACTGGGGAGTCATTCAGACAGTATTGACAGGGACTGGGGAGTCATTCAGACAGTATTGGTAGGGACTGGGGAGTCATTCAGACAGTATTGACAGGGACTGGGGAGTCATTCAGACAGTATTGGTAGGGACTGGGGAGTCATTCAGACAGTATTGACAGGGACTGGGGAGTCATTCAGACAGTATTGACAGGACTGGGGGAGTCATTCAGACAGTATTGGTAGGGACTGGGGAGTCATTCAGACAGTATTGACAGGGACTGGGGAGTCATTCAGACAGGACAGACTGGGAGTCATTCACAGTATTGACAGGGACTGGGAGTCATTCAGACAGTATTGACAGGGACTGGGAGTCATTCAGACAGTATTGGTAGGGACTGGGGAGTCATTCAGACAGTATTGACAGGGACTGGGGAGTCATTCAGACAGTATTGACAGGGACTGGGAGTCATTCAGACAGTATTGACAGGGACTGGGAGTCATTCAGACAGTCTTGATGAATCAAAGCATGTACCTGTAGCTTGGGAACAGTCCACAGGGGGAAAGGTGTGAGGTGTTCAGCAGGAACCAGTCTGACCCCTCCGTAGATCAGGACATCGTGCTCCTCCTCTTCCTCCGTCCAGGAGTGGTGGAGGCTGTTGGTCTTGATCAGGGCGGGGACATCCACCATGCCAGGGTTGGTCAGGTCACGACGCACACGTCCATGGCATCCAGCACCTGCCGTAAGAGAGGATGTTAGCATGGACGCTAATGTCTTCCCTATGGGAGATGCTAACATGTTGCATTGTGGTATACTTGACGGTTACAACTATGCATGCCCAGCTTGTGTTAGCATGGTTGCTAACATGTTTTCCTATGGGGAGATGCTAACATGTTGCATTGTGGTATACTTGACGGTATACAACTATGCATGCCCAGCTTGTGTTAGCATGGTTGCTAAGTGTGACATGTTTTCCTATGGGAGATGCTAACATGTTGCATTGTGGTATACTTGACGGTATACAACTATGCATGCCCAGCTTGTGTTAGCATGGTTGCTAAGTGTGACATGTTTTCCTATGGGAGATGCTAACATGTTGCATTGTCGTATACTTGACGGTATACAACTATGCATGCCCAGCTTGTGTTAGCATGGTTTGCTAAGTGTGACATGTTTTCCTATGGGAGATGCTAACATGTTGCATTGTCGTATACTTGACGGTATACAACTATGCATGCCCAGCTTGTGTTAGCATGGTCGCTAAGTGTGACATGTTTTCCTATGGGAGATAACAGTTCCCCGTCTTAGTAATGATGCACTGTCTCTAACCTGTAGCAGTTCGTCCACGTCGCTCTCTGGGGCCAGAGCCTGTATCTCCTCAGTCTGTAGCGCCCCTGTAGTGGTGGATGGCTTTAGGCGTGTCCACAGAGAGGAGGCGGGCTAACACTACACAGCCAGCGGGGCTCCAACACCATCACATCTTGCAATCAGCTCACCTGCACTCAGGGTTGATCTGTTAGGAGGATGGGGGAGAGAGAGAGATGGATGTAAAGGAGGGAGAGAAAGCACGTGGGGAGAGAGAGATGGATACAAAAGGAGGGAGAGAAAGCACGGGGGAGAGAGAGAGATGGATACAAAAGGAGGGAGAGAAAGCACGGGGAGAGAGAGATGGATACAAAAGGAGGGAGAGAAAGCACGGGGAGAGAGAGAGATGGATGGCAAAAGGAGGGAGAGAAAGCACTCCAGGGGAGAGATGATACAAAAGGAGGGAGAGGAAAGCACGGGGGAGAGAGATGGATACAAAAGGAGGGAGAGAAAGCACGGGGGGGAGAGAGAGATGGATACAAAAGGAGGGAGAGAAAGCACGGGGGAGAGAGAGATGGATACAAAA
>NW_025748530.1:0-10000 GCF_021184085.1 Oncorhynchus gorbuscha
CATGTCTAGTTAGTCTGACTAGAATAGAATCTCCATTCTGTCCTGTCCTGTCTAGTTAGTACATTAGAATCTCCATTATGTCCAGTCTGGTCTGACTAGAATAGAATCTCATTCTGTCCTGTCTAGTTATTCTGACTAGAATAGAATATCAGCCATAATACTGTCTAGTTAGTCTGACTAAATACATCTCCATTCTGTCCTGTCCTGTTCAGTTAGTCTGACTAGAATAGAATCTCCATTATGTCCTGTCTAGTTAGTCTGACTAGAATAGAATCTCCATTCTGTCCTGTCCTGTCTAGTTAGTCTGACTAGAATAGAATCTCCTGTCTAGTTAGTCTGACTGGAATAGAAATCTTTCAGGACAGGATAGGATTGAATGTTCGCTAGTTAGTCTGACTAGAATATAATCTCCATTATGTCCTGTCTAGTTAGTCTGACTATAATAGAATCTCCATTCTGTCCTGTTCGGTCTAGTTAGTCTGACTATAATATAATCTCCATTATGTCCTGTCCTGGCTAGTTAGTCTGACTAAGAATAAAATCTCCATTCTGTCCTGTCCTGTCTAGTTAGTCTGACTAGAATATAATCTCCATTCTACCCTGTCCTGTCCTAGTTAGTCTGACTAGAATATAATCTCCATTCTACCCTGTCCTGTCCTGTTCGGGCTAGTTAGTCTGACTAGAATATAATCTCCATTCTACCCTGTCCTGTCTAGTTAGTCTGACTAGAATATAATCTCCATTCTGTCCTGTCCTGTCTAGTTAGTCTGACTAGAATAGAATCTCCATTCTGTCCTGTCCTGTCTAGTTAGTCTGACTAGAATAGAATCTCCATTCTACCCTGTCCTGTCCTGTCTAGTTAGTCTGACTAGAATAGAATTTCCATTCTGTCCTGTCCTGTCTAGTTAGTCTGACTAGAATAGAATCTCCATTCTGTCCTGTCCTGTCTAGTTAGTCTGACTAGAATAGAATCTCCATTCTGTCCTGTCCTGTCTAGTTAGTCTGATAGAATATAATCTCCATTCTGTCCTGTCTAGTTAGTCTGACTAGAATATAATCTCCATTCTACCCTGTCCTGTCCTGTCTAGTTAGTCTGACTAGAATATAATTCCATTCTACCCTGTCCTGTCCTGTCTAGTTAGTCTGACTAGAATAGAATCTCCATTCTGTCCTGTCCTGTCTAGTTAGTCTGACTAGAATAGAATCTCCATTCTGTCCTGTCTAGTTAGTCTGACTAGAATATAATCTCCATTCTACCCTGTCCTGTCCTTGTCTAGTTAGTCTGACTAGAATATAATCTCCATTCTACCCTGTCCTGTCCTGTCTAGTTAGTCTGACTAGAATATAATCTCCATTCTGTCCTGTCCTGTCTAGTTAGTCTGACTAGAATATAATCTCCATTCTACCCTGTCCTGTCCTGTTCGGGCTAGTTAGTCTGACTAGAATATAATCTCCATTCTACCCTGTCCTGTCTAGTTAGTCTGACTAGAATATAATCTCCATTCTGTCCTGTCCTGTTCGGGCTAGTTAGTCTGACTAGAATAGAATCTCCATTCTACCCTGTCCTGTCCTGTCTAGTTAGTCTGACTAGAATATAATCTCCATTCTACCCTGTCCTGTCCTGTCTAGTTAGTTTGACTAGAATAGAATCTCCCATTCTGTCCTGTCCTGTCTAGTTAGTCTGACTAGAATAGAATCTCCATTATGTCCTGTCTAGTTAGTCTGACTAGAATATAATCTCCATTCTACCCTGTCCTGTCCTGTCTAGTTAGTCTGACTAGAATAGAATCTCCATTATGTCATGTCTAGTTAGTCTGACTAGAATAGAATCTCCATTCTGTCCTGTCCTGTCTAGTTAGTCTGACTAGAATAGAATCTCCATTATGTCCTGTCTAGTTAGTCTGACTAGAATAGAATCTCCATTCTGTCCTGTCTAGTTATTCTGACTAGAATAGAATATCCATTATGTCCTGTCTAGTTAGTCTGACTAGAATAGAATTCCATTCTGTCCTGTCCTGTCTAGTTAGTCTGACTAGAATAGAATCTCCATTATGTCCTGTCTAGTTAGTCTGACTAGAATAGAATCTCCATTCTGTCCTGTCCTGTCTAGTTAGTCTGACTAGAATAGAATCTCCATTATGTCATGTCTAGTTAGTCTGACTAGAATAGAATCTCCATTCTGTCCTGTCCTGTCTAGTTAGTCTGACTAGAATAGAATCTCCATTATGTCCTGTCTAGTTAGTCTGACTAGAATAGAATCTCCATTCTGTCCTGTCTAGTTATTCTGACTAGAATAGAATATCCATTATGTCCTGTCTAGTTAGTCTGACTAGAATAGAATCTCCATTCTGTCCTGTCCTGTCTAGTTAGTCTGACTAGAATAGAATCCATTATGTCCTGTCTAGTTAGTCTGACTAGAATAGAATCTCCATTCTGTCCTGTCCTGTCTAGTTAGTCTGACTAGAATAGAATCTCCATTATGTCCTGTCTAGTTAGTCTGACTAGAATAGAATCTCCATTCTGTCCTGTCCTGTCTAGTTAGTCTGACTAGAATAGAATCTCCATTATGTCCTGTCTAGTTAGTCTGACTAGAATATAATCTCCATTCTGTCCTGTCTAGTTAGTCTGACTAGAATATAATCCCATTATGTCCTGTCCTGTCTAGTTAGTCTGACTAGAATAGAGTCTCCATTATGTCCTGTCCTGTCTAGTTAGTCTGACTAGAATAGAGTCTCCATTATGTCCTGTCCTGTCTAGTTAGTCTGACTATAATATAATCTCCATTCTGTCCTGTCCTGTGCTAGTTAGTCTGACTAGAATAGAATCTCCTGTCTAGTTAGTCTGACTGGAATAGAATCTTCAGGACAGGATAGGATTGAATGTTCGCCTAGTTAGTCTGACTAGAATATAATCTCCATTATGTCCTGTCTAGTTAGTCTGACTATAATAGAATCTCCATTCTGTCCTGTTCGGTCTAGTTAGTCTGACTATAATATAATCTCCATTATGTCCTGTCCTGGCTAGTTAGTCTGACTGGAATATAATCTCCATTATGTCCTGTCCTGTCTAGTTAGTCTGACTATAATATAATCTCCACTCTGTCCTGTCTAGTTAGTCTGACTGGAATAATAATCGCCATTCTGTCATGTTCTCCGGGTCTAGTTAGTCTGACTAGAATAGAATCTCCATTCTGTCCTGTCCTGTCTAGTTAGTCTGACTATAATATAATCTTCATTCTGTCCTGTTCGGTCTAGTTAGTCTGACTAGAATATACATTTACATTTAAGTCATTTAGCAGACGCACTTATCCAGAGCGACTTATATAATCTCCATTATGTCCTGTCTAGTTAGTCTGACTAGAATATAATCTCCATTATGTCCTGTCCTGTCTAGTTAGTCTGACAAGAATAGAATCTCCATTCTGTCCTGTCCTGTCTAGTTAGTCTGACTATAATATAATCTTCATTCTGTCATGTTCGGTCTAGTTAGTCTGACTATAATATAATCTCCATTCTATCATGTCCTGTCTTGTCTAGTTAGTCTGACTAGAATATAATCTACATTCTGTCCTGTCCTGTCTAGTTAGTCTGACTAGAATATAATCTCCATTATGTCCTGTCCTGTCTAGTTAGTCTGACTAGAATATAATCTCCTGTCTAGTTAGTCTGACTGGAATATAATCTCCATTCTGTCCTGTCCTGTCTAGTTAGTCTGACTGGAATAGAATCTCCTGTCTAGTTAGTCTGACTAGAATATAATCTTCATTCTGTCATGTTCGGTCTAGTTAGTCTGACTATAATATAATCTTCATTCTGTCCTGTCCTGTCTAGTTAGTCTGACTGGAATAGAATCTCCTGTCTAGCTAGTCTGACGATAATATAATCTTCATTCTGTCCTGTTCGGTCTAGTTAGTCTGACTATAATATAATCTCCATTCTATCATGTCCTGTCTTGTCTAGTTAGTCTGACTAGAATAGAATCTACATTCTGTCCTGTCCTGTCTAGTTAGTCTGACTAGAATATAATCTCCATTATGTCCTGTCTAGTTAGTCTGACTATAATAGAATCTCCATTCTATCATGTCCTGTCCTGTCTAGTTAGTCTGACTATAATATAATCTCCATTCTGTCCTGTCTAGTTAGCCTGACTAGAATATAATCTCCATTATGTCCTGTCCTGTCTAGTTAGTCTGACAAGAATAGAATCTCCATTCTGTCCTGTCCTGTCTAGTTAGTCTGACTATAATAGAATCTTCATTCTGTCCTGTCCTGTCTAGTTAGTCTGACTAGAATATAATCTCCATTATGTCCTGTCTAGTTAGTCTGACTATAATAGAATCTCCATTCTATCATGTCCTGTCTTGTCTAGTTAGTCTGACTATAATATAATCTCCATTATGTCCTGTCCTGTCCTGTCTAGTTAGTCTGGATTGGAATATAATATCCATTCTGTCCTGTCTAGTTAGTCTGACTAGAATATAATCTCCATTCTGTCCTGTCCTGTCTAGTTAGTCTGACTGGAATAGAATCTCCTGTCTAGTTAGTCTGATTGGAATATAATATCCATTCTGTCCTGTCCTGTCTAGTTAGTCTGACTAGAATATAATAACCATTCAATCCTGTCCTGTCTAGTTAGTCTGACTAGAATATAATCTCCATTCTGTCCTGTCCTGTCTAGTTAGTCTGACTGGAATATAATCTCCATTATGTCCTGTCCTGTCCTGTCTAGTTAGTCTGACTATAATATAATCTCCATTCTGTCCTGTCATGTCTTGTCTAGTTAGTCTGACTAGAATAGAATCTACATTCTGTCCTGTCCTGTCTAGTTAGTCTGACTAGAATATAATCTCCATTATGTCCTGTCTAGTTAGTCTGACTAGAATATAATCTCCATTCTATCATGTCCTGTCTTGTCTAGTTAGTCTGACTATAATATAATCTCCATTCTGTCCTGTCTAGTTAGCCTGACTAGAATATAATCTCCATTATGTCCTGTCCTGTCTAGTTAGTCTGACAAGAATAGAATCTCCATTCTGTCCTGTCCTGTCTAGTTAGTCTGACTGGAATAGAATCTCCTGTCTAGCTAGTCTGACGATAATATAATCTTCATTCTGTCCTGTTCGGTCTAGTTAGTCTGACTATAATATAATCTCCATTCTATCATGTCCTGTCTTGTCTAGTTAGTCTGACTAGAATAGAATCTACATTCTGTCCTGTCCTGTCTAGTTAGTCTGACTAGAATAGAATCTACATTATGTCCTGTCTAGTTAGTCTGACTAGAATATAATCTCCATTATGTCCTGTCCTGTCTAGTTAGTCTGATTGGAATATAATCTCCATTCTGTCCTGTCTAGTTAGCCTGACTAGAATATAATCTCCATTATGTCCTGTCCTGTCTAGTTAGTCTGACAAGAATAGAATCTCCATTCTGTCCTGTCCTGTCTAGTTAGTCTGACTATAATAGAATCTTCATTCTGTCCTGTCCTGTCTAGTTAGTCTGACTAGAATATAATCTCCATTATGTCCTGTCTAGTTAGTCTGACTAGAATATAATCTCCATTCTGTCCTGTCCTGTCTAGTTAGTCTGACTGGAATAGAATCTCCTGTCTAGTTAGTCTGATTGGAATATAATATCCATTCTGTCCTGTCCTGTCTAGTTAGTCTGACTAGAATATAATAACCATTCAATCCTGTCCTGTCTAGTTAGTCTGACTAGAATATAATCTCCATTCTGTCCTGTCCTGTCTAGTTAGTCTGACTAGAATATAATCTCCTGGCTAGTTAGTCTGACTGGAATATAATCTCCATTATGTCCTGTCCTGTCCTGTCTAGTTAGTCTGACTAGAATATAATCTCCATTCTGTCCTGTCATGTCTGTTAGTCTGACTATAATATAATCTTCATTCTGTCATGTTCGGTCTAGTTAGTCTGACTAGAATATAATCTCCATTCTGTCCTGTCATGTCTAGTTAGTCTGACTATAATATAATCTTCATTCTGTCATGTTCGGTCTAGTTAGTCTGACTATAATATAATCTTCATTCTGTCCTGTCCTGTCTAGTTAGTCTGACTATAATATAATCTCCATTATGTCCTGTCCTGTCATGTCTAGTTAGTCTGACTATAATATAATCTCCATTCTATCATGTCCTGTCTTGTCTAGTTAGTCTGACTGGAATAGAATATCCATTCTGTCCTGTCCTGTCTAGTTAGTCTGACTAGAATATAATCTCCATTCAATCCTGTCCTGTCCTGTCTTGGTCTAGTTGGTCTGAGAGAGAAGAAAGAGAAGAAAGAGAGAAAAGAGAGCAAAAAGAGAGCAAAAGAGAGAGAAAAGAGAGGAAGAATGGGAGGAGAGGAATAGACAGAGAGAAAGAGAGAAGAGAACGAGAGAGAAAAAAAGAGAAAGAAAGAGAGAGAGAGAAAAAGAGAGGGAGAGAGAAATAGAGAGACAGAGAGAGAGAGAAAGAGAAATCAGAGAGAGAAAGAGAGAGAGAGAGAAGAGAGAGAGAGAGAGGAGAGAGAGAGAGAGAGAGAGAGAGAGAGAGAGAGGAGAGAGAGAGAGAGTAGAGGGAGAAAGCAGGAAGAGAGAGAGAGAGAGAGAGAGAGAGAGAGAGAGAGAGAGGGGGAAGCAGGGGAGGAGAGGAATAGACAGAGAGAAAAGAGAGAGAAAGAGAAAGAGAGAGAGGAAGAATGGGAGGAGAGGAATAGACAGAGAGAGAAAGAGAGAGAGAAGAGAGAGGAAAGAGAAGAGAAAGAAGAGAAAGAGAGAGAGAAAGAGAGGGAGAGAGAAAGAGAAATAGAGAGACAGAGAGAGAGAAAGAGAACGAGAGAGAAAGAGAGAGAGAGACTGAGGGAGACAGATTACAGTTAGTTGATATGGAGACAGATTACAGTTAGTTGATATGGAGACAGATTAAGAGTTGGTTGATATGAGACAATTTACGGTTAGTTGATATGGAGACAGATTACAGTTAGTTGATATGAGACAGATTACAGTTAGTTGATATGTGGACAGATTACAGTTAGTTGATATGGACAGACAGCTCTCACTCACCAGGAACATGGTTCTGAAGTTGCTGAGGTCTGTGAATAGCTCCTCGACGGAGGTCTTTCTTGGAGTCCATAGCGAAGTAGTCCAGCATGTTCTGGTAGAGGGTTCCCATGGTGCCGCATGATCAGCAGCTTCTGGTACTGCTCTCTGCCGACGTGAGAAGCTGTGAAGGTCGAGTTAAGAAACAGGACTGGAGACAGTGGATCCTCTATTTTACAATTCCAGAGAGACAGAGAGAGAGACAGAGAGAGAGACAGAGAGAGAGACAGAGAGAGACAGAGAGAGAGACAGAGAGAGAGACAGAGAGAGAGAGCAGACAGAGAGACAGAGAGAGGAGACAGAGAGAGAGACAGAGAGAGAGAGAGACAGAGAGACAGAGAGACAGAGAGAGAGAGAGACAGAGAGATAGACAGAGAGAGAGACAGAGAGAGAGACATGAGAGAGAGAGACAGAGAGAGAGAGACAGAGAGACAGAGACAGAGAGACAGAGAGAGAGAGAGAGAGAGAGAGACAGAGAGAGAGAGACAGAGAGAGAGACAGAGAGAGAGAGAGAGACAGAGAGAGAGAGAGAGACAGAGAGAGAGAGAGAGACAGAGAGAGACAGAGAGAGAGACAGAGAGAGAGAGAGAGAGAGAGAGAGAGAGAGAGAGAGAGAGAGAGAGACAGAGACAGAGACAGAGAGAGAGACAGAGAGAGAGACAGAGAGAGAGACAGAGAGAGAGACAGAGACAGAGAGACAGAGAGACAGAGAGAGAGAGAGACAGAGAGAGAGACAGAGAGAGAGACAGAGAGAGAGAGAGAGCAGAGAGAGAGACAGAGAGAGAGAGACAGAGAGAGACAGAGAGAGAGAGACAGAGAGAGAGACAGAGAGAGAGAGACAGAGAGAGAGACAGAGAGAGAGACAGAGAGAGAGACAGAGAGAGAGAGAGAGAGAGACAGAGAGAGAGACAGAGAGAGAGAGACAGAGAGAGAGACAGAGAGAGAGACAGAGAGAGAGACAGAGAGAGAGAGAGAGAGAGACAGAGAGAGAGACAGAGAGAGAGACAGAGAGAGAGACAGAGAGAGAGACAGAGAGAGAGACAGAGAGAGAGAGAGAGAGAGAGAGAGAGAGACAGAGAGAGAGACAGAGAGAGATAGAGAGAGACAGAGAGAGAGAGACAGAGAGAGAGACAGAGACAGACAGAGAGAGAGAGAGAGACAGAGAGACAGAGAGAGATAGAGAGAGACAGAGAGACAGAGACAGACAGAGAGAGACAGAGAGACAGAGAGACAGAGACAGAGAGAGATAGAGAGACAGAGACAAAGAGACAGAGACAGAGAGAGAGACAGAGAGAGAGACAGAGAGAGAGACAGAGAGAGAGACAGAGAGAGAGACAGAGAGAGACAGAGAGAGAGACATCTCTCTCTCTGAGGACCAGGAGTGTGTTCTGGTGTTCTTCTCTATTTACACACACGGACACACACACACACGGACACACACACACACGGACACACACACACACGGATACGGATACACACACACACAGGAGCATGTGCAGAGGTGATCATTACACAGAACAAAGGAGGAGGAAGAGGAGGGGGAATTGAGGAGGAGGAGGAGGGGAGAGGGAGGGGGAGAGGAGGAGGAAGAGGGAGGATGAGGGAAATGAGGAGAAGAGGGGGGAAATAAGGAGGAGGGGGAGAGGGGAGGGAGTAGGGGGAGAGGGAGGAGGGGGGAGAGGAGGAGGAGGAGGGGGGGGAGAGGGAGGATGAGGGAAAGGAGGAGGGGGAGAGGAGGATGAGGGAAAAGGAGGAGGGAGAGGAGGATGAGGGAAAGGAGGAGGAAAAGGAGGGGGAAATGAGGAGGAAGAGTGAATCAATAGGGAGGTAGTCTTGTATATTTGAGGAGAACAGTTGGAGGGGTCAGGGTTGAAGGCACAGGAAGGGATGAAAATGTGAGAGCAGCAACGGAGCACATCGTCCAACGGCCTGGAGTCAACCAAGCAGCACACAGCAGACACACACACACACACACACACACACACACACACACACACACACACACACACACACACACACACACACACACACACACACGCTGATTGATTCAAAGACAGACACGCACAATTGGAAATGCTCAAAACATGCCATTCACTCAGAGATAATTGTGAGACAAAAACCAGCCTTTTAAAACAAGACAAACAAAAACAAACTAGGACAAACCAGCCTCAAAGTCACACCCTCCTCCTCACCCTCCCCTAGTCAAAGTCACACCCTCCTCCTCACCCTCCCCTAGTCAAAGTCACACCTCCTCACCCCCTCCCCTTGTCAAAGTCACACCCCTCCTCCTCACCCTCCCCTTGTCAAAGTCACACCCTCCTCCTCACCCCTCCCCTAGTCAAAGTCACACCCTCCTCACCCCTCCTTGTCAAAGCTACACCCTCCCCTTGTCAAAGTCACACCCTCCTCCTCACCCCTCCCCTTGTCAAAGTTACACCCCTCCTCCTCACCCCTCCCCTAGTCAAAGCCACCCTCCTCCTCACCCTCCCCTAGTCAGTCACAGCCTCCACCACCTCCCCTAGTCAGTCACAGCCCTCCTCCTCACCCTCCTGGTCTAAGTCACACCCTCCTCCTCACCCCTCCCCTAGTCAGTCACAGCCCTCCTCCTCACCCCTCCCCTAGTCAAAGTCACACCCTCCTCCTCACCCCTCCCTAGTCAAAGTCACACCCCTCCTCACCCTCCCCTCAAAGTCACACCCCTCCTCCTCACCCCTCCCCTAGTCAAAGTCACACCCTTCCTCCTCACCTCCCCTGGTCAAAGTCACACTCCTCCTCACCCCTCCCCTAGTCAAAGTCACACCCCTCCTCACCCCCTCCCCTAGTCAAAGTTACACCTCCTCCTCACCCTCCCCTAGTCAAAGTTACACCCCTCCTCCTCACCCATGCTTTCCAAACACTCTCTGCATTC
>NW_025748530.1:17500-33700 GCF_021184085.1 Oncorhynchus gorbuscha
ACACACACACACACACACACACACACACACACACACACACACACACACACACACACACACACACACACACACACACACACACACACACACACACACACACACACACACACACACAGGAAAGATTAAACAATGCCTTGTTGCTTCATGTACTCAGGAGATGCCAAGGTGCAGCTCAGTGTCTCTGTTGGACTGGATCTGGTTCTGGTTCTGAGTCTCCAGTGAGGAGTGTTGTATTATAATCTGGTTCGTGTGTGTGTTTGACCTGAGGCACAGCGCTGCCTGCACCAATCACAGCGCTGCCTGCACCAATCACAGTGCTGCCTGCACCAATCACAGTGCTGCCTGCACCAATCACAGTGCTGCCTGCACCAATCACAGTGCTGCCTGCACCAATCACAGCGCTGCCTCAGACCAGCTCAAGGTGAAGACACCCACTCAGTCACCAGTGTGTGTGATTCTAGAACATGCCTCATTATCACGTCCTAGCTGACACTAAACACTAATCTAGAACATGCCTCATTGTCACGTCCTAGCTGACACTAAACACTAATCTAGAACATGCCTCATTGTCACGTCCTAGCTGACACTAAACACTAATCTAGAACATGCCTCATTGTCACGTCCTAGCTGACACTAAACACTAATCTAGAACATGCCTCATTGTCACGTCCTAGCTGACACTAAACACTAATCTAGAACATGCCTCATTATCACGTCCTAGCTGACACTAAACACTAATCTAGAACACGACTCATTATCACGTCCTAGCTGACACTAAACACTAATCTAGAACACGACTCATTATCACGTCCTAGCTGACACTAATCTAGAACACATCTCATTATCACGTTCTATCTGAACTAATCTAGAACATGCCTCATTATCACGTCCTAGCTGACACTAAACACTAATCTAGAACATGCCTCATTATCACGTCTAGCTGACACTAAACACTAATCTAGAACATGACTCATTATCACGTCCTAGCTGACACTAATAATCTAGAACACGACTCATTATCACTTCTAGCTGACACTAATCTAGAACATGCCTCATTATCATGTCTAGTTGACACTAAACACTAATCTAGAACACGACTCATTATCACGTCCCTAGCTGACACTAAACACTAATCTAGAACACGACTCATTATCACGTCTCTAGCTGACACTAAACACTAATCTAGAACATGACTCATTATCACGTCTAGCTGACACTAAACACTAATCTAGAACACGACTCATTATCCGTCCTAGCTGACACTAAACACTAATCTAGGAACATCGACTCATTATCACGTCCTAGCTGACACTAATCTAGAACACATCTCATTATCATGTTCTATCTGACACTAAACACTAATCTAGAACACATCTCATTATCACGTTCTATCTGACACTAAACACTAATCTAGAACATGACTCATTATCACGTCCTAGCTGACACTAATCTAGAACACGTCTCATTATCACGTCCTAGCTGACACTAATCTAGAACACGTCTCATTATCACGTCCTAGCTGACACTAAACACTAATCTCGAACACGACTCATTATCACGTCCTAGCTGACACTAATCTAGAACACGTCTCATTATCACGTCCTAGCTGACACTAATCTAGAACACATCTCATTATCACGTCCTAGCTGACACTAATCTAGAACACGTCTCATTATCACGTCCTAGCTGACACTAAACACTAATCTAGAACATGACTCATTATCATGTCCTAGCTGACACTAATCTAGAACACGTCTCATTATCCGTCTAGCTGACACTAATCTAGAACATGACTCATTATCACGCCCTAGCTGACACTAATCTAGAACACGTCTCATTATCACGTCCTAGAACATGCCTCATTATCATGTCCTAGCTGACACTAATCTAGAACACGACTCATTATCACGTCCTAGCTGACACTAATCTAGAACACGTCTCATTATCACGTCCTAGCTGACACTAAACACTAATCTAGAACACGACTCATTATCACGTCCTAGCTGACACTAATCTAGAACACGTCTCATTATCACGTCCTAGCTGACACTAAACACTCTAGAACATGCCTCATTATCATGTCCTAGTTGACACTAAACACTAATAATAATAACATAATAATATATGCCATTTAGCAGGCAGCTTTTATCACGTCCTAGCATGACACTAAACACTAATCTAGAACACGACTCATTATCATGTCCTAGCTGAAGGACTAAACACACTAATCTAGAACATGCCTCATTATCACGTCCTAGCTGACACTAATCTAGAACACGTCTCATTATCACGTCCTAGCTGACACTAAACACTCTCATTATCACGTCCTAGCTGAACTAATCTAGAACACGTCTCATTATCACATCCTAGTTGACACTAATCTAGAACACGTCTCATTATCATGTTCTATCTGACACTAACCTAGAACACGTCTCATTATCACGTCCTAGCTGACACTAAACACTAATCTAGAACATGCCTCATTATCACGTCCTAGCTGACACTAATCTAGAAACATGCCTCATTATCACGTCCTAGCTGACACTAAACACTAATCTAGAACATGTCTCATTATCACATCCTAGTTGACACTAATCTAGAACATGACTCATTATCATGTTCTATCTGACACTAACCTAGAACACGTCTCATTATCACGTCTAAGCTGACACTAATCTAGAACACGTCTCATTATCACTCCTAACACTAATCTAGAAACACGCCTCATTATCACGTCCTAGCTGACACTAATCTAGAACACTCTCATTATCACGTCCTAGCTGACACTAATCTAGAACACGTCTCATTATCACGTCCTAGTTGACACTAAACACTAATCTAGAACACGTCTCATTATCACGTCCTATCTGACAGCTAGACACTAAACGTCTACTAATAATCTAGAACACGTCCTCATTATCACATCTAGCTGACACTAATCTAGACACGTCTCATTATCACGTCTGAAAGCACCTGACACTAATCTAGAACACGTCTCATTATCACGTCCTAGCTGACACTAATCTAGAACACGTCTCATTATCATGTGAACACAAAGCAGGAAGCCGTTGAGAGTCACAAGTCCTTTTCTACAGTCCCATTTCTAACACTCTCATACATGAATAAAGAACAGGAATGATCGTTTCCCAAATTATACCCTATTCTGGTTTGGTGCACTCTGACAAAAGTAGTGTTCCATATAGAGAATAGTGTGTCATTTGGGACACATGAGTCTACATTATAAGCACGTCCTAGCTGACACTAAACACATTCACAGGTACTGGAGAACAGGAAGAGAGAGAGAAGAACGATTAGGGAGAGTCAGGAAGAGAGAGAGAACTGAGGGAGAGACAGGGATAGGAGAATAGAGGGGAGAGACGGGAAGAGAGAGATTAGGAGGTCTAAAGGAGAGACAGGAAGAGTTAGAGGACTAAGGAGAGACAGGAAGAGAGGAATAGAGAACACGGAGAGACAGGATCACGTCCTAGCTGACACAGGATAGGGAGAATAGAACAGACAGGAAGAGGGAGAATAGAGGAGAGAGAGGGAGAGACATTATCATGAGAACACAGGAAGCGGAGTGAGGAGAGACAGGATAGGGAGAATAGAGGGGAGAGACAGGAAGAAGAGATTAGAGGAGAGAGAAAGAACGGAGTGAGGGAGAGACAGGGATAATACAGGAGAGAGGGAAAGGAAGAGAGGGAGAGACAGGAATGAGTCGTTTCAGGAAGAGGAGAAAAGACCCTAGAGACTGGAAGAGAGAAAACGGGTGAGGGACAGGGATAGGGATAATAGAGGGGAGAGACAGGAAGCCTGACGGGGGAGAGACAGGAGTGTTAGAGGAGAGGGAGAGAGACAGGAAGAGAGAATGGGAGAGAAGGAGAACATTTGAGGAGAACAGAGGAGAGGGAGTAAGAGATAGAGAGGGAAGCTTCTAGAGGAGAGGAGAGACAGGAAGATAGAGCATTGAGGAGAGGGAGAGACAGGAAGAGGGAGAATAGAGGGAGAGAGACAGGAAGAGATGAATATGGGAGAGAGGGAGACAGGACATATGGGGACAGAGTAGACAGGAAGAGAGAATAGAGGAAAGGGAGAGACAGGAAGAAGAATAGAAAAGGGAGAGACAGGAAGAGAGAGAGAATAGAGGAGAGAGTGAGAGACAGGAAGAGGGAGAATAGAGGATAGAACGAGAAAGAGAGGAGGGAGGAGAGAGGGAAGAAGGAAGAGGGAGAATAGAGGGAGAGAGACAGGAAAGAGGGAGAATAGAGGAGAGAGTGAGAGACAGGAAGAGGGAGAATAGAGGATAGAGGAGAGAAAAGAAGGAGAGAATAGAGGAGAAGAGAGAGACAGGGAAGAGAGAATGAGGAGAGAGGGAGAGACAGGAAGAGGAATAGAGGAGAGAGGGAGAGACAGAAGAGAGAGAGATTAGAGGGAGAGAGGGAGAGAGACAGGAAGAGAGAGATTAGAGGAGAGGGAGAGACAGGAAGAGGGAATAGACAGAGAGGGAGAGAGGAAGAGGGAGAATAGAGAGGAGGGAGAGAGAGACAGGAAGAGGGGAGAATAGGAGAGAGGGAGAGACAGGAAGAGAGAGAAAATAGAGGAGAGAAGAGACAGGAAGAGATTAGAGAGAGAGGGAGAGACAGGAAGAGAGAATGGGGGAGAGAGAGAGACAGGAAGAGAGAATAGAGGAGAGGGGGAGGACAGGAAGAGAAACGAGGAGTGAGGGAGGAGGATAGGGAGAATAGAGGGAGAGACAGGAAGAGAGAATAGAGGAGAGAGGGAGGAAGAGAAGAGAACGGAGTGGGGAAGACAGAGAATAGAGGAGGAACAAGAGGAGAAGAGGGGAGAGACAGGAAGAGAGAGTGGGGAGAGAGAGAGACAGAGTGAGGAGAAGGACAGAGAAGGGAGAGACAGGAAGGAGAATTAGGGGAGAGGGAGAGACAGGAAGAGGAGAATAGAGGAGAGAGGGAGAGACAGGAAGAGAGAATAGAGGAGAGAGGGAGAGACAGGAAGAGAGAATAGAGAGAGAGGGAGAGACAGGAAGAGAGAGATGAGAGAGAGAGGGAGAGACAGGAAGAGAGAGATGAGAGACAGGATAGAGAATAGGAGAGACAGGAAGAGGAGGAGAATAGAGGAGAGAGGGAGAGAGACAGGAAGAGAGAGGAATGAGAGGGGATAAGGAGGAGAGCTAGAGGGAGAGACAGGAAGAGAGAAAAATGAGAGGAGAGAGGGAGACAGGAAGAGAGAATAGAGGAGAGGAGAGCAGGAAGAGAAAAGAGAGGAGAGAGGGAGGGACAGGAAGAGAAAAAGAGAGGAAGAGCTGGAAGAGAGAACAGGAGTAGGGAGAGACAGGGATAAAGGGATAATGGGAGAGACAGGAAGAGAGGAGATGAGTAGGGAGAGAGGGGAGAGACAGGAAGAGATTAGAGGGAGAGGGGAGAGGGCAGGAGAGATGGGAAGAGAGAGATGAGAGAACAGAGGAGAGGGAGAGACAGGAAGAGAGGGAGGAAGGGAGACTAGAGGAGAGGGAGGGAGGAGAGGAAGAGAGGGAAGATAGAGGGAGAGAGGGGAGACAGGGAAGAGAGAATAGAGGAGAGAGGAAGAGAGAAATAGGAAGAGAGAGGATGAGAGGAGAGAGGGGAGAGACAGGAAGAGAGAGATGAGAAAGGAGAGAGAGGGAGAGACAGAAAAAGAGGGAGATGAGAGGAGGAGCTTGAGAGAGGGAGAGACAGGAAGAGAATAGAGATGAGAGGGAAGAGGGAGGGAGAGAGGGAGAGACAGAAGAGAGGAGAATGAGAGGAGAGAGGGAGAGACAGGAAGAGAGGGAGATGAGAGGAGAGAGGAGAGACAGGAAGAGGAGAGATGAGAGGAGAGAGGGAGAGACAGGAAGAGAGATGAGAGAGGGAGAGGGAGAGACAGGGAGAGAGAGACAGGATGAGAGATGAGAGAGGGGAGAGACAGGAAGAGGGAGAATAGAGGAGAGAGGAGGGGCAGGAAGAGAAAATAGGAGAGAGGGAGAGACAGGAAGAGAGAAATAGGAGAGGGAGAGAGGAAGAGAGACAGAGGAGAGAGAGAGACAGGAAGAGAGAATAGAGGAGAGAGGGAGAGACAGGAAGAGAGAGGATGAGAGGGAAGAACAGGAAGAGAGAATCACTGGCTTCCACATGAAATTTCCACAGACGTTTAGAAATCAACCACCAAGACTTATGGTAAACACCGAGTCTCAGAGATTTCTCTCTACGTTTCTCACTGGCTTCCTTCTGTTCTCTGTCTTTAGAAATCAAATCACCACACTTATGGTAAACACCGAGTCTCAGAGATTTCTCTCTACGTTTCTCTCGTTCCCTTCTGCTCTGTCTCTCTCCTCTCTCTCTCTCTCTCTTCTGTCTCTCTTCTCTCTCTCTCTCACTTTCTCACTTCTCTCACTTCTCTCTCACTTCTCTCTCACTTCTCTCTCACTTCTCTCTCACTTCTCTCTCACTTCTCTCTGTCTCTCTCCTCTCTGCCCAGACTAGAGATAAATACACCAATATCCCTGTGAGGGAGTAGGGAGGGAGGGAGAGAGAGAGAGAGAGAGAGAGAGAGAGGAAGATAAGACTAACCACTTCTGCAAAAATTGGAAAACACTAAACAAACAAGAACAGGAAGAGATATCTATCCAAAACAGAGATGTCTGGGTAAACCACTTCTCCAATCTGTTTTTTTGGGCCCGATAACAACCAACACCCGGCAAACAGATCAAATACAAATCTTAGAATCAACTATTAAAGACGACCAGAACCCACTGGATTCTCCAATTACATTTAATGATCTACAGGACAAAAATACCAAACTCTCCAACCCCCAAAAATCCCTGTGGTGTTGATGGTATCCTCAACGAAATGATCAAATATACAGACCACAAACTCAAATAAAATGGTATATTTACAAGACGTTAAGAAGAGAAAATAAAATAATAACAAATAATTAAAGAGCAGCAGTAAAATAATGTGGAGGCTATATACAGGGTGTTACGGTACAGAGTCAATGTGGAGGCTATATACAGGGTGTTACGGTACAGAGTCAATGTGGAGGCTATATACAGGGTGTTACGGTACAGAGTCAATGTGGAGGCTATATACAGGGTGTTACGGTACAGAGTCAATGTGGAGGCTATATACAGGGTGTTACGGTACAGAGTCAATGTGGAGGCTATATACAGGGTGTTACGGTACAGAGTCAATGTGGAGGCTATATACAGGGTGTTACGGTACAGAGTCAATGTGGAGGCTATATACAGGGTGTTACGGTACAGAGTCAATGTGGAGGTTATATACAGGGTGTTACGGTACAGAGTCAATGTGGAGGCTATATACAGGGTGTTACGGTACAGAGTCAATGTGGAGGCTATATACAGGGTGTTACGGTACAGAGTCAATGTGGAGGCTATATACAGGGTGTTACGGTACAGAGTCAATGTGGAGACTATATACAGGGTATTACGGTACAGAGTCAATGTGGAGGCTATATACAGGGTATTACGGTACAGAGTCAATGTGGAGGCTATATACAGGGTATTACGGTACAGAGTTAATGTGGAGGCTATATACAGGGTATTACGGTACAGAGTCAATGTGGAGGCTATATACAGGGTATTACGGTACAGAGTCAATGTGGAGGCTATATACAGGGTGTTACGGTACAGAGTCAATGTGGAGGCTATATACAGGGTGTTACGGTACAGAGTCAATGTGGAGGCTATATACAGGGTGTTACGGTACAGAGTCAATGTGGAGGCTATATACAGGGTATTACGGTACAGAGTTAATGTGGAGGCTATATACAGGGTATTACGGTACAGAGTCAATGTGGAGGCTATATACAGGGTGTTACGGTACAGAGTCAATGTGGAGGCTATATACAGGGTGTTACGGTACAGAGTCAATGTGGAGGCTATATACAGGGTGTTACGGTACAGAGTCAACGTGGAGGCTATATACAGGGTATTACGGTACAGAGTTAATGTGGAGGCTATATACAGGGTATTACGGTACAGAGTCAATGTGGAGGCTATATACAGGGTGTTACGGTACAGAGTCAGTGTGGAGGCTATATACAGGGTGTTACCAGTACAGAGTCAATGTGGAGGCTATATACAGGGTGTTACGGTACAGAGTCAATGTGGAGGCTATATACAGGGTGTTACGGTACAGAGTCAATGTGGAGGCTATATACAGGGTATTACGGTACAGAGTCAATGTGGAGGCTATATACAGGGTGTTACGGTACAGAGTCAATGTGGAGGCTATATACAGGGTGTTACGGTACAGAGTCAATGTGGAGGCTATATACAGGGTGTTACGGTACAGAGTCAATGTGGAGGCTATATACAGGGTATTACGGTACAGAGTCAATGTGGAGGCTATATACAGGGTGTACTGGTACAGAGTCAATGTGGAGGCTATATACAGGGTGTTACGGTACAGAGTCAATGTGGAGGCTATATACAGGGTGTTACGGTACAGAGTCAATGTGGAGGCTATATACAGGGTGTTACGGTACAGAGTCAATGTGGAGGCTATATACAGGGTGTTACGGTACAGAGTCAATGTGGAGGCTATATACAGGGTGTTACGGTACAGAGTCAATGTGGAGGCTATATACAAGGTATTACGGTACAGAGTCAATGTGGAGGCTATATACAGGGTATTACGGTACAGAGTCAATGTGGAGGCTATATACAGGGTGTTACGGTACAGAGTCAATGTGGAGGCTATATACAGGGTATTACGGTACAGAGTCAATGTGGAGGCTATATACATTTACATTTACATTACATTTAAGTCATTTAGCAGACGCTCTTATCCAGAGCGACTTACAAATTGGTGCATTCACCTTATGACATCCAGTGGGACAGTCACTTAACAATAGTGCATCTAAAACTTAGGGGGGGTGGGGTGAGAGGGATTACTTAACCTATCCTAGGTATTCCTTAAAGAGGTGGGGTTTCAGGTGTCTCCGGAAGGTGGTGATGGTACAGAGTCAATGTGGAGGCTATATACAGGGTATTACGGTACAGAGTCAATGTGGAGGCTATATACAGGGTGTTACGGTACAGAGTCAATGTGGAGGCTATATACAGGGGGTACCAGTACAGAGTCAATGTGGAGGCTATATACAGGGTGTTACGGTACAGAGTCAATGTGGAGGCTATATACAGGGTGTTACGGTACAGAGTCAATGTGGAGGCTATATACAGGGTGTTACGGTACAGAGTCAATGTGGAGGCTATATACAGGGTGTTACGGTACAGAGTCAATGTGGAGGCTATATACAGGGTGTTACGGTACAGAGTCAATGTGGAGGCTATATACAGGGTGTTACGGTACAGAGTCAATGTGGAGGCTATATACAGGGTATTACGGTACAGAGTCAATGTGGAGGCTATATACAGGGTGTTACGGTACAGAGTCAATGTGGAGGCTATATACAGGGTGTTACGGTACAGAGTCAATGTGGAGGCTATATACAGGGTATTACGGTACAGAGTCAATGTGGAGGCTATATACAGGGTGTTACGGTACAGAGTCAATGTGGAGGCTATATACAGGGTGTTACGGTACAGAGTCAATGTGGAGGCTATATACAGGGTGTTACGGTACAGAGTCAATGTGGAGGCTATATACAGGGTGTTACGGTACAGAGTCAATGTGGAGGCTATATACAGGGTGTTACGGTACAGAGTCAATGTGGAGGCTATTCGAAGCCCTTCGATCAGCTGTTCACGAGTCTTATGGCTCGGGGGCGGGGGTAGAAGCCCTGTGATTAGCTGTTCAGGAGACTTAGGGCCCGGGGGCTCGGGGGGTAGAAGCCCTTTGATTAGCTGTTCAGGAGACTTAGGGCTCGGGGGGGTAGAAGCCCTTTGGTCTTAAACTCTTTAACATCATCCTCAGTTCTGGCAAATTCTCCAATATTTGGAACCAAGGACTGACCACATGAATCCACAAAATGGAGACAAATTTGAGCTCATTAACTACCGGGGTTATGAGTCAACAGCAACCTTGGGAAAACCCTATGCATATACCAGCAGACTCGTACATTTCCTCAGTGAAAACAATGTACTGAGCAAATTGTCTTTTTACCAAATCACCGTACGTCAGACCACGTATTCACCCTACACACCCTAATCAACAAACAAACCAAAACCAAGGCAAAGTCTTCTCATGCTTTGTTGATTTCAAAAAAGCATTGCACTCAATTTGGTACGAGGGCAAATTATGTAGAAATGGATGGAAAAGTGGTGTTGGTGGAGAAACATGTCCTTCGCAAGCCTCCCCCTTTTCCTCCAAACATAACGATGGTCATTATGGCCAAACAGTTCTATTTTTGTTTCATCAGAGCAGAGGACATTTCTCCAAAAAAGAACAATCTTTTTGTCACCATTTTCAGTTGCAAACTGTAGTCTGGCTTTTTATATATAAACTAGTTTTAATGACTCCAACCTAAGTGGATGTAAACTAGTTTTAATGACTCCAACCTAAGTGTATGTAAACTAGTTTTAATGACTCCAACCTAAGTGTATATAAACTAGTTTTAATGACTCCAACCTAAGTGGATGTAAACTAGTTTTAATGACTCCAGCCTAAGTGTATGTAAACTAGTTTTAATGACTCCAACCTCAGTGTATGTAAACTAGTTTTAATGACTCCAACCTAAGTGGATGTAAACTAGTTTTAATGACTCCAACCTAAGTGGATGTAAACTAGTTTTAATGACTCCAACCTAAGTGTATATAAACTAGTTTTAATGACTCCAACCTAAGTGTACGTAAACTAGTTTTAATGACTCCAACCTAAGTGTACGTAAACTAGTTTTAATGACTCCAACCTAAGTGTACGTAAACTAGTTTTAATGACTCCAGCCTAAGTGGATGTAAACTAGTTTTAATGACTCCAGCCTAAGTGTATGTAAACTAGTTTTAATGACTCCAACCTAAGTGGATGTAAACTAGTTTTAATGACTCCAACCTAAGTGTATGTAAACTAGTTTTAATGACTCCAGCCTAAGTGGATGTAAACTAGTTTTAATGACTCCAACCTAAGTGGATGTAAACTAGTTTTAATGACTCCAACCTAAGTGGATGTAAACTAGTTTTAATGACTCCAACCTAAGTGTATATAAACTAGTTTTAATGACTCCAACCTAAGTGTACGTAAACTAGTTTTAATGACTCCAACCTAAGTGTACGTAAACTAGTTTTAATGACTCCAACCTAAGTGTATGTAAACTAGTTTTAATGACTCCAACCTAAGTGGATGTAAACTAGTTTTAATGACTCCAGCCTAAGTGGATGTAAACTAGTTTTAATGACTCCAACCTAAGTGGATGTAAACTAGTTTTAATGACTCCAGCCTAAGTGGATGTAAACTAGTTTTAATGACTCCAACCTAAGTGTATGTAAACTAGTTTTAATGACTCCAACCTAAGTGTATGTAAACTAGTTTTAATGACTCCAACCTAAGTGTATGTAAACTAGTTTTAATGACTCCAACCTAAGTGGATGTAAACTAGTTTTAATGACTCCAATCTAAGTGTATGTAAACTAGTTTTAATGACTCCAACCTAAGTGGATGTAAACTAGTTTTAATGACTCCAGCCTAAGTGTATGTAAACTTCCCGACTTTCAAATGTATCTTTATTGTCCCTTTTGTATTTTGAACAATTTGCACATAATGACATTTGAAATGTCTTTATTATTTTTGGAACTTCCGTGAGTGTAAAGTTTATAGTTCATTTTTATGGTTTAATTGCACTTCTGTTTATTATCTATATGTTAACTTATGTTTCCCAATAAAGCCCCTTGAATTGAACTGAGAGAGGTGGTATGTTTCTGTGTGTGTGCGTGTGTGTGTGTGTGTGTGTCTGTGTGTGTAAGTGTGTTTTATGCAAGTCTCCGTGTGTGTTTACAGAGATAGTCAGTGATGGATGTTGAGAGTACTACTGGGCTCCACCCTGCCTCTTATCGTCCAATCAGACGGAGCCAAAAGCACAGCAGTCATATTGCCTGGGAAGACCTGGAGATACGGCTAGAACACAGTGTCTCTGGGTCTAGAACACAGTGTCTCTGTCTGGACACAGTGTCTCTGGGTCTGGTGGGGGACACAGTGTCTGGGGTCTGGAACACAGTGTCTCTGGGTCGGGACACAGTGTCTCTGGGTCTGGAACACAGTGTCTCTGGGTCTGGAACACAGTGTCTCTGGGTCTAGAACAGTGTCTCTGGGTCTGGAACACAGTGTCTCTGGGTCTGGAACACAGTGTCTCTGGGTCTGGAACACAGTAGTCCTGGGTCTGGAACACAGTGTCTCTGGGTCTGGAACACAGTGTCTCTGGAACACAGTGTCTCTGGGTCTGGAACACAGTGTCTCTGGGTCTGGAACACAGTGTCTCTCCCTGGAACACAGTGTCTCTGGGTCTGGAACACAGTGTCTCTGGGAAACACAGTGTCCTGGGTCTGGAATACAGTGTATCTGGAACACAGTGTCTCTGGGTCTGGAACACAGTGTCTTCTGGGTCTGGAACACAGTGTCTCTGGGTTCAAACACAGATGTTCTGGGTCTGGAACACAGTGTTCTGGGTCTAGAACACAGTGTCTCTGGGTCTAGAACACAGTGTCTCTGGGTCTAGAACACAGTGTATCTGGGTCTAGAACACAGTGTCTCTGGGTCTAGAACACAGTGTCTCTGGGTCTGGAACACAGTGTCTCTAGGTCTGGTGGGGGACACAGTGTCTCTGGGTCTGGAACACAGTGTCTCTGGGTCTAGACACAGTGTCTCTGGGTCTGGAACACAGTGTCTCTGGGTCTGGAACACAGTGTCTCTGGGTCTGGAACACAGTGTCTCTGGGTCTGGAACACAGTGTCTCTGGGTCTGGAACACAGTGTCTCTGGGTCTGGAACACAGTGTCTCTGGGTCTGGAACACAGTGTCTCTGGGTCTGGAACACAGTGTCTCTGGGTCTGGAATACAGTGTCTCTGGAACACAGTGTCTCTGGGTCTGGAACACAGTGTCTCTGGGTCTGGAACACAGTGTCTCTGGGTCTGGAACACAGTGTCTCTGGGTCTGGAACACAGTGTCTCTGGGTCTGGAACACAGTGTCTCTGGGTCTGGAGGGGGACACAGTGTCTCTGGGTCTGGAACACAGTGTCTCTGGGTCTAGAACACAGTGTCTCTGGGTCTAGAACACAGTGTCTCTGGGTCTAGAACACAGTGTCTCTGGGTCTAGAACACAGTGTCTCTGGGTCTAGAACACAGTGTCTCTGGGTCTAGAACACAGTGTCTCTGGGTCTAGAACACAGTGTCTCTGGGTCTAGAACACAGTGTCTCTGGGTCTAGAACACAGTGTCTCTGGGTCTAGAACACAGTGTCTCTGGGTCTAGAACACAGTGTCTCTGGGTCTAGAACACAGTGTCTCTGGGTCTAGAACACAGTGTCTCTGGGTCTAGAACACAGTGTCTCTGGGTCTAGAACACAGTGTCTCTGGGTCTAGAACACAGTGTCTCTGGGTCTAGAACACAGTGTCTCTGGGTCTAGAACACAGTGTCTCTGGGTCTAGAACACAGTGTCTCTGGGTCTAGAACACAGTGTCTCTGGGTCTAGAACACAGTGTCTCTGGGTCTGGAACACAGTGTCTCTGGGTCTGGAACACAGTGTCTCTGGGTCTAGAACACAGTGTCTCTGGGTCTGGTGGGGGACACAGTGTCTCTGGGTCTGGAACACAGTGTCTCTGGGTCTGGTGGGGGACACAGTGTCTCTGGGTCTGGAACACAGTGTCTCTGGGTCTGGAACACAGTGTCTCTGGGTCTGGAACACAGTGTCTCTGGGTCTGGAACACAGTGTCTCTGGGTCTGGTGGGTAATAGCCTTTACATCTGATAAGATGTTATCCACTCAGCAGCTCTAGTGTTCACTGTAATGTACTGTGTGATGAATACAAGAGGGGATAATAGTGTGTGTGTGTGTGTGTGTGTGTGTGTGTGTGTGTGTGTGTGTGTGTGTGTGTGTGTGTGTGTGTGTGTGTGTGTGTGTGTGTGTGTGTGTGTGTGTGTGTGTGTGTGTGTGTGTGTGTGTGCGTGTATATATAATGATGTGTGTGTGAATACATGAGGACACATGAAAAGACGAGATGCTTCAGGGGTCACTTACATGTGACTTCTGCTTTCAGAAATTTGAAAAGTCACATTGAAAAGCTGAGCATGAGAGTTTAGCTGGCTAGTTAGCTACAGAGGATAGCTGGCTAGTTAGCTACATAGTTTAGTTGCCTAGTTAGCTACAGAGGTTAGCTGGCTCGTTAGCTACAGCGTTTGGCTGGCTAGTTAGCTACAGAGGTTAGCTGTCTAGTTAGCGACCGAGGATAGCTGGCTAGTTAGCTACAGAGGTTAGCTGGCTTGTTAGCTACAGAGGATAGCTGGCTAGTTAGCTACAGAGGATAGCTGGCTAGTGAGCTACAGAGGATAGCTGGCTAGTTAGCTACAGAGGATAGCTGGCTAGTTTGCTACAGAGGTTAGCTGGCTTGTTAGCTTCAGAGGATAGCTGGCTAGTTAGCTACAGAGGATAGCTGGCTAGTTAGCTACAGAGGATAGCTGGCTAGTTTGCTACAGAGGTTAGCTGGCTAGTTTGCTACAGAGGATAGCTGGCTAGTTTGCTACAGAGGTTAGCTAGCTAGTTAGCTTCAGAGGTTAGCTGGCTAGTTTGCTACAGAGGTTAGCTGGCTTGTTAGCTTCAGAGGATAGCTGGCTAGTTAGCTACAGAGGATAGCTGGCTAGTTAGCTACAGAGGATAGCTGGCTAGATTGCTACAGAGGTTAGCTGGCTAGTTAGCTACAGAGGATAGCTGGCTAGTTAGCTACAGAGGATAGCTGGCTAGTTAGCTACAGAGGATAGCTGGCTAGTTAGCTACAGAGGATAGCTGGCTAGTTAGCTACAGAGGATAGCTGGCTAGTTTGCTACAGAGGTTAGCTGGCTAGTTAGCTACAGAGGATAGCTGGCTAGTTAGCTACAGAGGATAGCTGGCTAGTTAGCTACAGAGGATAGCTGGCTAGTTTGCTACAGAGGATAGCTGGCTAGTTTGCTACAGAGGATAGCTGGCTAGTTTGCTACAGAGGATAGCTGGCTAGTTTGCTACAGAGGATAGCTGGCTAGTTAGCTACAGAGGATAGCAGGCTAGTTAGCTACAGAGGATAGCAGGCTAGTTAGCTACAGAGGATAGCTGGCTAGTTTGCTTCAGAGGATAGCTGGCTAGTTTGCTACAGAGGATAGCTGGCTAGTTTGCTACAGAGGATAGCTGGCTGGTTGCTACAGAGGATAGCTGGCTAGTTTGCTACAGAGGATAGCTGGCTAGTTAGCTACAGAGGTTAGCTGGCTAGTTTGCTTCAGAGGATAGCTGGCTAGTTAGCTACAGAGGTTAGCTGGCTAGTTTGCTTCAGAGGATAGCTGTAGAATGCATACTGGAATTTGAATATAGCGCAGGAAAAGGGAATACGGACACATTGTGGACAAATATAGGTGATCTCTGCCGGCTGTGGTGTGTTTCTGTCTCCTACCTCGGCTGGCTCTGTCAACGTGCTGCAGGTCGTCGGAGAACTTGGTGACCTCTGGGAACTCCTCCTCACACACCGCAGCCAGGAAGTGGAGTAACGTTGACTTCTGGTCAGCTGACTTTGTGTCCTTCAGCTGGAATCACAAAAAGAGTTCACCCAGTCAGGTTACACCCAGTCAGGTTACACCCAGTCAGGTTACACACTGTTACACCCAGTCAGGTTAGACCCAGTCAGGTTAGACCCAGTCAGGTTACACACTGTTACACCCAGTGAAGGATACACCCAGTCAGGATACACCCAGTCAGGTTACACACTGTTACACCCAGTCAGGTTACACCCAGTCAGGTTACACCCAGTCAGGCTACACACTGTTACACCCAGTCAGGTTACACACTGTCAGGTTACACACTGTTACACCCAGTCAGGTTACACCCAGTCAGGTTACACACTGTTACACCCAGTCAGGTTACACCCAGTCAGGTTACACTCAGTCAGGTTACACTCAGTCAGGTTACACACTGTTACACCCAGTCAGGTTACACCCAGTCAGGTTACACACTGTCAGGTTACACACTGTTACACCCAGTCAGGTTACACCCAGTCAGGTTACACTCAGTCAGGTTACACA
>NW_025748531.1:0-15000 GCF_021184085.1 Oncorhynchus gorbuscha
GGAGCAGCATGTAAAGGAGCAGCATGTAAAGGAGCATGTAAAGGAGCAGCATGTAAAGGAGCAAAGGAGCAGCAGCATGTAAAGGAGCAGCAGCATGTAAAGGAGCAGCAGCATGTAAAGGAGCAGCATGTAAAGGAGCAGCATGTAAAGGAGCAGCATGTAAAGGAGCAGCATGTAAAGGAGCAGCATGTAAAGGAGCAGTTTGTAAAAGAGCAGCATGTAAAGGAGCAGCATGTGTAAAGGAGCAGCATGTAAAGGAGCAACATGTAAAGGAGCAGCATGTCAAGGAGCAGCATGTCAAGGAGCAGCATGTGTAAAGGGGCAGCATGTAAAGGGACAGCAGCATGTAAAGGAGCAGCAGCATGTAAAGGAGCAGCATGTAAAGGAGCAGCATGTAAAGGAGCAGCATGTAAAGGAGCAGCATGTAAAGGAGCAGCAGCATGTAAAGGAGCAGCATGTAAAGGAGCAGCATGTGTAAAGGAGCAGCATGTAAAGGAGCAGCATGTAAAGGAGCAGCAGCATGTAAAGGAGCAGCAGCATGTAAAGGAGCAGCAGCATGTAAGGAGCAGCAGCATGTAAAGGAGCAGCATGTAAAGGAGCAGCATGTAAAGGAGCAGCATGTAAAGGAGCAGCATGTGTAAAGGAGCAACTGGAGCGTATATAGTGTATAGCGGTGGTTGATCATCATCATACGGTTAGTGTGTGTGTGTGTGTGTGTGTGTGTGTGTGTGTGTGTGTGTGTGTGTGTGTGTGTGTGTGTGTGTGTGTGTGTGTGTGTGTGTGTGTGTGTGTGTGTGTGTGTGTGTGTGTGTGTGTGTGTGTTGCCGGTAGCGACAGGATGACGTCAGGGTTTTATTATAGATGTGTGTCTGCTGTGTTGGACGGCTCCCCGTTCTCCTTCCTGGTTCCATGCTGACCACTTCCTTCCTGGACAGGAAACAGGGTGGCAGAGGGGTACCTAGGGTCAACCACTGCGGGGTCACCCTGAGTGTGTGTTGTAGGGGTCACCGGGACTTGCTGAGTCATAAGGATGTTGTGTTGTGTGTGTGTGTGTGTGTGTGTGTGTGTGTGTGTGTGTGTGTGTTGTGTGTGTGTGTGTGTGTGTGTGTGTGTGTGTGTGTGTGTCTGTTGTGTGTGTGTGGTGTGTGTGTTAGTTACCATGAACAGCATGGTCTTGTTCTCCTGTAGACTGGTGTGTGTGTGTGTGTGTGTGTGTGTGTGTGTGTGTGTGTGTGTGTGTGTGTGTGTGTGTGTGTGTGTGTGTGTGTGTGTGTGTGTGTGTGTGTGTGTGTGTGTGTGTGTGTGTGTGTACGTTACCATGAACAGCATGGCCCGGTTCTCCTGTAGACTGGTGTGTGTGTGTGTGTGTGTGTGTGTGTGTGTGTGTGTGTGTGTGTGTGTGTGTGTGTGTGTGTGTGTGTGTGTGTGTGTGTGTGTGTGTGTGTGTGTGTGTGTGTGTGTGTTAGTTACCATGAACAGCATGGTCTTGTTCTCCTGTAGACTGGTGTGTGTGTGTGTGTGTGTGTGTGTGTGTGTGTGTGTGTGTGTGTGTGTGTGTGTGTGTGTGTGTGTGTGTGTGTGTGTGTGTGTGTGTGTGTGTGTTACCATGAACAGCATGGTCCTGTTCTCCTGTAGACTGGTGGGCTGGACCCCAGCGGTGTGTGTGTGTACATTACCATGAACAGCATGGTCCTGTTCTCCTGTAGACTGGTGTGTGTGTGTGTGTGTGTGTGTGTGTGTGAACAGCATGTTCTCCTGTGTGGTGTGTGTGTGTGTGTGTGTGTGTGTGTGTGTGTGTGTGTGTGTGTGTGTGTGTGTGTGTGTGTGTGTGTTACCATGAACAGCATGGTCCTGTTCTCCTGTAGACTGGTGGGCTGGACCCCAGCGGTGTGTGTGTGTGTGTTACCATGAACAGCATGGTCCTGTTCTCCTGTAGACTGGTGGGCTGGACCCCAGCGGTGTGTGGGTGTGTGTGTTAGTTACCATGAACAGCATGGTCCTGTTCTCCTGTAGACTGGTGGGCTGGACCCCAGCGGTGTGTGTGTGTGTGTGTGTGTGTGTGTGTGTGTGTGTGTGTGTGTGTGTGTGTGTGTGTGTGTGTGTGTGTGTGTGTGTGTGTGTGTGTGTGTGTGTTAGTTAGTTAGTTACCATGAACAGCATGGTCCTGTTCTCCTGTAGACTGGTGGGCTGGACCCCAGCGGTGTGTGTGTGTAGTTCAGGTGACAGGCCGTTCTCATCCAGGGCTCTGAGGCAGGGGAAACTGGGGTCTGGTTGGAACATCACCGGCCTCCCACCACTAGAGGCACCGTACCCTCCTCCCCTGACCTCTCCATCCCCCGTTCCTCCATTTCGCGTTAGCGTCGGTAAGGCCAGAGCTCTCCGCAGCCCGTCCACCAATCCACCGCCACTTTCTGGTTGAGGATCGCCCCCGGCCCTTACGGATTGGCTGAATTTCTCGATGCACTCGTCAATCAAAGCGGGCGGGGCTTTCTTGTGGGCGACGGTCACTCTTCCACAGAACAGAACCTCAAACCTCTTGGCGAACATGGTGGCAGCGCCGAAGGCCGACGACGCGGACGGAGTACAGTCTTCTGAGGAGGAAGAGGCGGCGGGTTTGTGCGCTGCGAGGTCATCGTTGCGCGCCGAGCTCTTCCCGGCCTGACGCAGCGTACTGATGATCTCAGGGACCTGGAGGGAGGGAGGGAAAGAGGGAGGGAGGGAAAGAGGGAGGGAGGGAAAGAGGGAGGGAGGGAGGGAAAGAGGGAGGGAGGGAGGGAAAGAGGGAGGGAGGGAGGGAAAGAGGGAGGGAGGGAGGGAAAGAGGGAGGGAGGGAGGGAAAGAGGGAGGGAGGGAGGGAAAGAGGGAGGGAGGGAAAGAGGGAGGGAGGGAAGGAAAGAGGGAGGGAGGGAAAGAGGGAGGGAGGGAGGGAGGGAGGGAGGGAGGGAAAGAGGGAGGGAGGGAAAGAGGGAGGGAAAGAGGGAGGGAGGGAAAGAGGGAGGGAGGGAAAGAGGGAGGGAGGAAAGAGGGAGAGAGATTTTGTCATGGGTGCTTACATGTTTTGGTATAGGTGGGCCCTAGCAGGAATCCAACGCATGATGAAGTACATAACAATACATTAGAATGGGTGGCCAGTAATAAACTGGTCCTGAACATCTCTAAAACCAAGAGCGTTTTGTATTTTGGTACAAATCATTCCCTAAGTGCTAGAGCTCAGCTGAATCTGGTAATGAATGGTGTGGCTGTTTAACAAGCTGAGGAGACTAAATGACTGGCCGTTACCTTAGTTTGTAAACTGTCCTGGTTAAAACATATTGATTCAATGGTTGTAAAGATGGGGAGAGGTCTGTCCGTAATAAAGAGATGCTCTGCTTGTTTGACATCACACTCCACAAAGCAAGTCCTGCCGGCTCTAGTTTTATCTCATCTTGATTATTGTCCAGTCGTTTGGTCCCAGTGCTTCAAAGGAAGACCTAGTGAAGCCGCGGCCCAGAACAGAGCGGCACGTCTTGCTCTTCATTGTAGTCAGAGGGCTGATGTTAATACTGTGCAGTCAGTCTCTCTTGGCTGAGAGTTGAGGAGAGACTGACTGTAAGAAACATTGTGTTGAAAATCCCAAACTGTTTGCATAGTCAACTTACACACAGCTCTGGCACACACACACTGACCCCACCAGACATGCCCCTCGGGGGTCTTTTCACAGTCCCCAGATCCAGAACAAATTGAAGAAAGTGCACAGTATTATATAGAGCCCTTATTGCATGGAACTTCCTTCCATCTCATATTGTTTTAAATAAACAGCAAACCTGGTTTCAAAAAACAGATAAAGCCACAACTCACAGCACAACGCCTCTCCCCCTATTTGACCCAGATAGTTTGTGTTTAAGAATTGTTATGGAGGCTACATGTGCCTTTTTTTAAATGTATGTAGTTCTGTCCTTGAGCTGTTCTTGTCTATTGATGTTCTGAATTGTGTTCTGTGTTCTGTGCTCTGTGTTCTGTGCTCTGTGCTCTGTGTTCTGTGCTCTGTGTTCTGTGTTCTGTGCTCCGTGCTCCGTGCTCCGTGCTCCGTGCTCCGTGCTCTGTGTTCTGTGCTCTGTGTTCTGTTTGGACTCTAGGAAGAGTAGCTGCTGTTTTGGCAATAGCTAATGGGGATCCTAATAAAATACTTAATAAGTGCGGTGTTCTGTTCAGAACGGGCCAGACGGTGAGGTCACCACACCTCTATGAGACAACGTGATGGACGGTGAGGTCACCACACCTCGATGGGACAACGTGATGGACGGTGAGGTCACCACACCTCTATGGGCCCAACGTGATGGACGGTGAGGTCACCACACCTCTATGAGACAACGTGATGGACGGTGAGGTCACCACACCTCTATGGGCCAACGTGATGGACGGTGAGGTCACCACACCTCTATGGGCCAACGTGATGGACGGTGAGATCACCACACCTCGATGGGACAACGTGATGGACGGTGAGATCACCACACCTCGATGGGACAATGTGATGGACGGTGAGGTCACCACATCTCGATGGGACAACGTGATGGACGGTGAGGTCACCACATCTCGATGGGACAACGTGATGGACGGTGAGGTGTGGTGACCTCACACCTCTATGGGCCCAACGTGATGGACGGTGAGAGGTCACCACACCTCGATGGGACAACGTGATGGACGGTGAGGTCACCACACCTCTATGGGCCCAACGTGATGGACGGTGAGGTCACCACACCTCGATGGGACAACGTGATGGACGGTGAGGTCACCACACCTCTATGGGCCCAACGTGATGGACGGTGAGGTCACCACACCTCGATGGGACAATGTGATGGACGGTGAGGTCACCACACCTCTATGGGCCCAACGTGATGGACGGTGAGGTCACCACACCTCTATGGCCCAACGTGATGGACTGTGAGGTCACCACATCTCGATGGGACAACGTGATGGACGGTGAGGTGTGGTGACCTCACCTCTATGGGCCCAACGTGATGGACGGTGAGGTCACCACACCTCGATGGGACAACGTGATGGACGATGAGGTCACCACAACGTGATGGGCGGTGAGGTCACCACACCTCGATGGGACAACGTGATGGACGGTGAGGTCACCACATCTCGATGGGACAACGTGATGGACGGTGAGGTCACCACATCTCGATGGGACAACGTGATGGACGGTGAGGTGTGGTGACCTCACACCACTATGGGCCCAACGTGATGGACGGTGAGGTCACCACATCTCGATGGGACAATGTGATGGACGGTGAGGTCACCACATCTCGATGGGACAACGTGTGGACGGTGAGTGTGGTGACCTCACACCTCTATGGGCCCAACGTGATGGACGGTGAGGTCACCACACCTCTATGGCCCAACGTGATGGACTGTGAGGTCACCACATCTCGATGGGACAACGTGATGGACGGTGAGGTGTGGTGACCTCACACCTCTATGGGCCCAACGTGATGGACGGTGAGGTCACCACACCTCTATGGCCCAACGTGATGGACTGTGAGGTCACCACATCTCGATGGCCCAACGTGATGGACGGTGAGGTCACCACACCTCTATGGCCCAACGTGATGGACGATGAGGTCACCACAACGTGATGGGCGGTGAGGTCACCACACCTCTATGGGACAACGTGATGGACGGTGAGGTCACCACAACGTAATGGACGGTGAGGTCACCACAACGTAATGGACGGTGAGGTCACCACAACGTAATGGACGGTGAGGTCACCACAACGTGATGGGCGGTGAGGTCACCACAACGTGATGGACGGTGAGGTCACCACACCTCGATGGGCCAACGTGATGGACGGGGAGGTCACCACACCTCTATGGGCCAACGTGATGGACGGGGAGGTCACCACACCTCGATGGGCCAACGTGATGGACGGGGAGGTCACCACACCTCGATGGGCCAACGTGATGGACGGGGAGGTCACCACACCTCGATGGGCCCAACGTGATGGACGGTGAGGTCACCACACCTCGATGGGCCAACGTGATGGACGGTGAGGTCACCAAACCTCTATGGGCCAACGTGATGGCCGGTGAGGTCACCACACCTCGATGGGAAAAAGTGATGGCCGGTGAGGTCACCACACCTCTATGGGCCCAACGTGATGGAAGGTGAGGTCACCACACCTCGATGGTCCCAACGTGATGGCCGGTGCGGTCACCACCTGTCTATGGGCCCAACGTGATGGACGGTGAGGTCACCACACCTCGATGGGACAACGTGATGACGGTGAGGTCACCACACCTCGATGGGACACAAGGTTTCTGTATCAGCTAGGAGTCGTCTTGGGTAGGTCTGTATCGGCTTGGAGTCGTCTTGGGTAGGTCTGTATCAGCTTGGAGTCGTCTTGGGTAGGTCTGTATCGGCTAGGAGTCGTCTTGGGTAGGTCTGTATCAGCTTGGAGTCATCTTGGGTATGTCTGTATCAGCTAGGAGTCGTCTTGGGTAGGTCTGTATCAGCTAGGAGTCGTCTTGGGTAGGTCTGTATCAGCTAGGAGTCGTCTTGGGTAGGTCTGTATCAGCTAGGAGTCGTCTTGGGTAGGTCTGCATCAGCTAGGAGTCGTCTTGGGTAGGTCTGCATCAGCTTGGAGTCGTCTTGGGTAGGTCTGTATCGGCTTGGAGTCGTCTTGGGTAGGTCTGTATCGGCTTGGAATCGTCTTTGGTAGGTCTGTATCGGCTTGGAGTCGTCTTGGGTAGGTCTGTATCAGCTTGGAGTCATCTTGGGTAGGTCTGTATCGGCTTGGAGTCGTCTTGGGTAGGTCTGTATCGGCTTGGAGTCGTCTTGGGTAGGTCTGTATCGGCTTGGAGTCGTCTTGGGTAGGTCTGCATCAACTTGGGTAGGTCTGCATCAACTTGGGTAGGTCTGCATCAACTTGGGTAGGTCTGCATCAGCTTGGAGTCGTCTTGGGTAGGTCTGTATCGGCTTGGAGTCGTCTTGGGTAGGTCTATCGGCTTGGAGTCGTCTTGGGTAGGTCTGTATCGGCTTTGCACGTCTGGATTTTCTCCCATTGTTCCTTGCAGATTTTCTTAAGCTCTGTTAAGTTAGATGGGGAGCGGCGGTGAACAGCAATCTTCAAGTCTTTCCACAGATTTTCAATGGGATTCAAGTCTGGCTGGGCCACTCAAGGACTTTCACATTCTTGTTCTGAAGCCATTCCAGCGTTGCTTTGGCAAATTTTCGCCCCCAGTCTAAGGTCGTTTGTACTCAAGCAGGTTTTCATCAAGGATCTCTGTACTTCGCTCCGTTCATCTTTCCCTCGATCCTGACTAGTCTCCCAGTCCCTGAAAAACAGTCAAATCTTCGCCCCCAATCTAAGGTCGTTTGCACTCAAGCAGGTTCTCGTCAAGGATGTGCCTGTATTTGGTTCCATTCATTGTTCCCTCTAACCTTACCAGTCTCCCCAGTCCCTGCTGCTGAAAAGCATCCCCATCGCATGATGCCGCCACCACCATGCTTCACGGTAAGGACGGTGTTAGACAGGTGATGAGCTGTGCCTGGTTGGACCACAGACTCTTTTGCCTTTTTGCAATCTCCAGGTGTGCTATCATGTGCCTTTTTTTAATTTTTATCAAGGAGTGGCTTCCGTCCGGCCACTCCCCCATAAAGCCCAGATTGGTAAAGTGCTGTAGAAACCCGTTGTCCTTCTGGCAGGTTCTCCCATCTCACCTCGGGAACTCGGTAGTTCCGTCAGAGTGGTCATTGGGTTCCTGGTCCCCTCCCTGACCGAGGTCCTTCTTGCCCCCGGCTTGCTCAGTTTGGTCAGACAGCGAGCTCTAGACAGAGTCTGGGTCGTCTGGAGATCAATGTGCTCTTGGAAACTTTCAAAAACTCTAGAAGTTGTTTTATAACCTTTCCCCCAGATATATGCCTCATCACAATTCTCTCTCAGAGATCTCCGGACAGTCCCCTGGACTTCCTGGTATAGTTTCTGCTCTGTCAACTGTGGAACCTCATATAGACAGGTGTGTTCCCATGTTCCAACTCATTACAATTGGCCACAGGTGGACTCCAATCAAGTTATAGCGACATCAAGGATGATCAAAGGGGTGTGACTACTTATGTAAATGAGATACATTGTATATACACACAACAGTGGAGTGTCAAGGCAAAAGGGGTGTGACTACTTATGTAAATGAGATGCATTATATATACACACAACAGTGGAGTGTCAAGGCAAAAGGGGTGTGACTACTTATGTAAATGAGATACATTATATATACACACACAACAGTGGAGTGTCAAGGCAAAAGGGGTGTGACTACTTATGTAAATTAGATGCATTATATATACACACAACAGTGGAGTGTCAAGGCAAAAGGGGTGTGACTACTTATGTAAATGAGATACATTGTATATACACACACAACAGTGGAGTGTCAAGGCAAAAGGGGTGTGACTACTTATGTAAATGAGGTGCACACAACAGTGGAGTGTCAAGGCAAAAGGGGTGTGACTACTTATGTAAATGAGATGCATTGTATATACACACAACAGTATGTGGACACCCCCTTCATACTAGTTCTTCCATTTCAGCCACACCCATAAAAATCAGGCACACAGCCATGCAATCGCCTTAGACAAACATTGGCAGTAGAACGGCCTTGCGACGCACAGTTGGACCAGTGTCGTCCGGGTTTGGGGAGGGGTCGGCCGTCATTGTAAAATAAGAATGTGTTCTTAACTGACTTGAATAAATAAATAAAATAAATTTTAAAAAGGTTCAATTAAAACAATTAAAAATTAAAAAGTGAAGAGCTCAGTTATTTTCAACGTGGCACCACCACCTTTTCAACAAGTCAGTTGGTGAAGTTTCTGCTCTGCTTGTGCTAACCCGGTCAACTGTAAGTGCTGTTATTGTGAAGTGGAAACATCTAGGAGCAACAACGGCTCAGTCGGAAAGTGGTAGGCCACACAAGCTTACAGAACAGGACCACAGAGTGCTGAAGCGTGTAAAAATCGTCTGTTGCAACACTCACTACTGAGTTCCAAACTGCCTCTGGAAGCAACGTCAGAACAAGAACTGTTTGTCGGGAGCTTCTTGAAACGGGTTTCCATGGCCGAGCAGCCGCACACAAGCCTAAGATCTGTGATTCTGTGCTTTCAACTTTGTGACAACAGTTTCCTGTCCTGTTTCAGCATGACAATGCCCCCGTGCTCAAAGCGAGGTTGATACAGAAATGGTTGGTCAAGATCGGTGTGGAAGAACTTGACTGGCCTGCACCGAGCCCTGACCTCAACCTCAGCAAAAACCTTTGGGATGAATTGGAATAGCAGCAATGTTCCATCATCTAGTGGAAACCCTTCCCAGAAGAGTGGAGGCTGTTATAGCAGCAATGTTCCTACATCTAGTGGAAAGCCTTCCCAGAAGAGTAGAGGCTGTTATAGCAGCAATGTTCCAACATCTAGTGGAAAGCCTTCCCAGAAGAGTGGAGGCTGTTATAGCAGCAATGTTCCAACATCTAGTGGAAAGCCTTCCCAGAAGAGTGGAGGCTGTTATAGCAGCAATGTTCCAACATCTAGTGGGAAGCCTTCCCAGAAGAGTGGAGGCTGTTATAGCAGCAATGTTCCAACATCTAGTGGAAAGCCTTCCCAGAAGAGTGGAGGCTGTTATAGCAGCAATGTTCCAACATCGAGTGGAAAGCCTTCCCAGAAGAGTGGAGGCTGTTATAGCAGCAATGTTTCAACATCTAGTGGAAAGCCTTCCCAGAAGAGTGGAGGCTGTTATAGCAGCAATGTTCCAACATCTAGAGGAAAGCCTTCCCAGAAGAGTGGAGGCTGTTATAGCAGCAATGTTCCAACATCTAGTGGAAAACCTTCCCAGAAGAGTGGAGGCTGTTATAGCAGCAAAGGGGGGTCCAACTCCATATTAATGACTTCCCAGAAGAGAGGAGGCTGTTATAGCAGCATGGGGGGTCCAACTCCATATTAATGACTTCCCAGAAGAGTGGAGGCTGTTATAGCAGCAAAGGGGGGTCCAACTCCATATTAATGACTTCCCAGAAGAGAGGAGGCTGTTATAGCAGCAAGGGGGTCCAACTCCATATTAATGACTTCCCAGAAGAGAGGAGGCTGTTATAGCAGCAAGGGGGTCCAACTCCATATTAATGACTTCCCAGTAGAGAGGAGGCTGTTATAGCAGCAAGGGGGGTCCAACTCCATATTAATGACTTCCCAGAAGAGAGGAGGCTGTTATAGCAGCAAGGGGGGTCCAACTCCATATTAAAGCCTTCCCAGAAGAGAGGAGGCTGTTATAGCAGCAAGGGGGGACCAACTCCATATTAAAGCCTTCCCAGAAGAGAGGAGGCTGTTATAGCAGCAAGGGGGGTCCAACTCCATATTAATGACTTCCCAGAAGAGAGGAGGCTGTTATAGCAGCAAAGGGGGGTCCAACTCCATATTAATGACTTCCCAGAAGAGAGGAGGCTGTTATAGCAGCAAGGGGGGGTCCAACTCCATATTAATGACCATAATCTTGGAATGAGATGTTCGACGAGCAGGTGTCCACATACTTTTGGTCACGTAGTTCATTTCTGTGTTTAATTTTCAATAAATGTGCAAAGATTTAAAAACAAAAACGTGTTTTCACTTTGTTATTATGGGGTATTGTGATGTCATTATGGGGTATTGTGATGTCATTATGGGGTATTGTGATGTCATTATGGGGTATTGTGATGTCATTATGGGGTATTGTGTGTAGTTTGGTGAGACAAAAAAAACAACATCACATTTTGAATTCAGACACTAAGTACATAATGTGGAATAAGGGGTGTGAATACGTTCTGAAGGCAGTGTGAGTTTCTGACGGGACAGTATTTGTTTCACCAAACTGAAAGGGAGTCAGACAGAAAGGCGCTACAAACAGGCGTGGTGACTCACCATGAGGTAATGTGATTGGCCTGCCTGTTTCCCTGCCTAAACATCAGATCAGAGGAGTGGCACACTGGTTGGCTGACTACCTGGCTGGATGGCTGGCTGGTTGGTTGGCTGGCTGGCTGGATGGCTGGCTGGCTGGCTGGCTGGCTGGTTGGCTGGATGGCTGGCTGGCTGGTTGGTTGGTTGACTGGCTGGCTGTCTGGTTGACTGGTTGGTTGACTGGCTGGCTGTCTGGTTGACTGGTTGGTTGACTGGCTGGCTGACTAACTAACTGGCTGGCTGACTGGTTGACTGGCTGGCTGGCTGGCTGACTGGTTGACTAGCTGGCTGGCTGGCTGGCTGGCTGACTGGTTGGCTGGCTGACTGGTTAGTTGACTGGCTGGCTGGCTGGCTGGTTGATTGGCTCTCCTGGCTGGCTGGCTGGCTGACTGGTTGGCTGACTGACTGGTTAGTTGATTGGCTGGCTGGCTGGTTGGTTGGTTGGTTGTCAACATATCAGACAGGGTCAGGTCTGGTCTTGTCTTGGGATGGTTGTGTAATGTTGTGTTCTCTTTCACAATGACTGACTGACTGACTTCAGCTATCTGAGGCCGAGCTAAATATATTCTACAGTAGGTAATGTAGAGGGAGAGAGACGGTAGGGAGACTGTAGGGAGAGACAGATTGAGTGTGTGTGTGTGTGTGTGTGTGTGTGTGTGTGTGTGTGTGTGTGTGTGTGTGTGTGTGTGTGTGTGTGTGTGTGTGTGTGTGTGTTCGTGTTCTCACTGTGTGTGTGTGTGTGTGTGTGTTCGTGTTCTCACTGTGTGTGTGTGTGTGTGTGTTCGTGTTCTCACTGTGTGTGTGTGTGTGTGTGTTCGTGTTCTCACTGTGTGTGTGTGTGTGTGTGTTCGTGTTCTCACTGTGTGTGTGTGTGTGTGTGTGTGTGTGTGTGTGTGTGTGTGTGTGTGTGTGTGTTCGTGTTCTCACTGTGTGTGTGTGTGTGTGTGTGTGTGTGTGTGTGTGTGTGTGTGTGTGTGTGTGTGTGTGTGTGTGTGTGTGTGTGTGTGTGTGTGTGTGTGTGTGTGTGTGTGTGTGTGTGTGTGTGTGTGTGTGTGTGTGTGTGTGTGTGTGTGTGTGTGTGTTCGTGTGTGTGTGTTCGTGTGTGTGTGTTCGTGTGTGTGTGTTCGTGTGTGTGTGTTCGTGTGTGTGTGTTCGTGTGTGTGTGTTCGTGTGTGTGTGTTCGTGTGTGTGTGTTCGTGTGTGTGTGTTCGTGTGTGTGTGTTCGTGTGTGTGTGTTCGTGTGTGTGTGTTCGTGTGTGTTCTCACTGTGTGTGTGTGTGTTCTCTCAAACAGACAAAGGGTCTCACTACTACAACATCTCATACTGATTCAAACGACCCTCAGCCAGTCCATCTACATGTTATCAGGGTACGACCCTCAACCAGTCCATCTACATGTCAGGAATGAATAGACCCCATTTACATACCAGTCCATCTACATGTTATCAGGGTACGACCCTCAACCAGTCCATCTACATGTTATCAGGGTACGACCCTCAACCAGTCCATCTACATGTTATCAGGGTACGACCCTCAGCCAGTCCATCTACATGTTATCAGGGTACGACCCTCAACCAGTCCATCTACATGTCAGGAATGAATAGACCCCATTACATGTTATCAGGGTACGACCCTCAACCAGTCCATCTACATGTTATCAGGGTACGACCCTCAACCAGTCCATCTACATGTTATCAGGGTACGACCCTCAGCCAGTCCATCTACATGTTATCAGGGTACGACCCTCAACCAGTCCATCTACATATCAGGAATGAATAGACCACATTACATGTTATCAGGGTACGACCCTCAGCCAGTCCATCTCCAGGGTAGTATACTACTATAGACCAGGGTAGTATACTACTATAGACCAGGGTAGTATACTACTATAGACCAGGGTAGTATACTACTATAGACCAGGGTAGTGTACTACTATAGACCAGGGTAGTGTACTACTATAGACTAGGGTAGTGTACTACTATAGACTAGGGTAGTGTACTACTATAGACCAGGGACCTATAGGGTGGTGTGCTACTATAGACCAGGGTAGTGTACTACTATAGACCAGGGTGGTGTGCTACTATAAACCAGGGTAGTGTACTACAATAGACCAGGGTGGTATACTACTATAGACCAGGGTGGTATACTACTATAGACCAGGGTGGTATACTACTATAGACCAGGGTGGTATACTACTATAGACCAGGGTGGTATACTACTATAGACCAGGGTGGTATACTACTATAGACCAGGGTGGTATACTACTATAGACCAGGGTGGTATACTACTATAGACCAGGGTGGTATACTACTATAGACCAGGGTGGTGTACTACTATAGACCAGGGTGGTGTACTACTATAGACCAGGGTGGTGTACTACTATAGACCAGGGTGGTATACTACTATAGACCAGGGTAGTGTACTACTATAGACCAGGGTGGTGTACTACTATAGACCAGGGTGGTGTACTACTATAGACCAGGGTGGTGTACTACTATAGACCAGGGTAGTATACTACTATAGACCAGGGTAGTATACTACTATAGACCAGGGTAGTATACTACTATAGACCAGGGTAGTATACTACTATAGACCAGGGTAGTATACTACTATAGACCAGGGTAGTATACTACTATAGACCAGGGTAGTATACTACTATAGACCAGGGTAGTATACTACTATAGACCAGGGTAGTATACTACTATAGACCAGGGTAGTATACTACTATAGACCAGGGTAGTATACTACTATAGATCAGGGCCCTATAGGGTAGTATACTACTATAGACCAGGGTGGTATACTACTATAGACCAGGGTGGTGTACTACTATAGACCAGGGTGGTATACTACTATAGACCAGGGTGGTATACTACTATAGACCAGGGTAGTATACTACTATAGACCAGGGTAGTATACTACTATAGACCAGGGTAGTATACTACTATAGATCAGGGCCCTATAGGGTAGTATACTACTATAGACCAGGGTGGTATACTAGTATAGACCAGGGTGGTATACTACTATAGACCAGGGTGGTATACTACTATAGACCAGGGTGGTGTACTACTATAGACCAGGGTGGTGTACTACTATAGACCAGGGTGGTATACTACTATAGACCAGGGTGGTATACTACTATAGACCAGGGTAGTAATTACTATAGACCAGGGTAGTATACTACTATAGACCAGGGTAGTGTACTACTATAGACCAGGGTGGTGTACTACTATAGACCAGGGTGGTATACTACTATAGACCAGGGTGGTATACTACTATAGACCAGGGTGGTATACTACTATAGACCAGGGTGGTATACTACTATAGACCAGGGTGGTATACTACTATAGACCAGGGTGGTATACTACCATAGACCAGGGTGGTATACTACTATAGACCAGGGTGGTATACTACTATAGACCAGGGTGGTGTACTACTATAGACCAGGGTGGTGTACTACTATAGACCAGGGTGGTGTACTACTATAGACCAGGGTGGTGTACTACTATAGACCAGGGTGGTGTACTACTATAGACCAGGGTGGTATACTACTATAGACCAGGGTAGTATACTACTATAGATCAGGGCCCTATAGGGTAGTATACTACTATAGACCAGGGTGGTATACTACTATAGACCAGGGTAGTATACTACTATAGACCAGGGTAGTATACTACTATAGATCAGGGCCCTATAGGGTAGTATACTACTATAGACCAGGGTGGTATACTACTATAGACCAGGGTGGTATACTACTATAGACCAGGGTGGTATACTGCTATATACCAGGGTAGTATACTACTATGTGAGGCTCCACTGCACAAGTCAATAGGATGCCATGAGACTCCACTAGTATCTCAGTATACTACCAAACACAAGTCAATAGGATGCCATGAGACTCCACTAGTATCTCAGTATACTACCAAACACAAGTCAATGAGACTCCACTAGTATCTCAGTATACTACCAAACACAAGTCAATAGGATGCCATGAGAGACTCCACTAGTATCTCAGTATACTACCAAACACAAGTCAATGAGACTCCACTAGTATCTC